>NC_133860.1:49940472-50091745 GCF_047830755.1 Zonotrichia albicollis
AGGAAGCAAAACACTCTCCCTTCAGATCATGTTGTTTACAACTAATTACCAGCTCTCTGAGGTCATGTTATTTTTTTTCCTTAATAGTCTGCCAAAGAAATCCTACATAAACAGTTCTGAAACATGCAAGACTAATGCATTTTAGGACTCCGAAAAGTGCTTTGCCATCATGTTCAGCCTTATTTCTGTCTGTGTTTAAACCCAGAAAGTCTTGATAGATTGTAACTGACAGACTGCGCTTTTAGGGACAGCAGAAGCGCAGCACAGGAGTACTTTGCATTCTCTCTAGCCTGTTTTGCTAGGCTAAGGTGTTGGACTCTGTGACTGTCTCCTGAAGGACTCATTCATTGAAATAACTGGGGGCATGCACTGATGTCAGCAAGAGCTCACCAGTCTTTAACAACTTCAACTAGTACTCTAATTTCCCAAAAGAATAGAAGCTAAAACATTAACACTAAATGCACAAATAACAAATGCACAGGCCAATTTAACACAGATAACCTTGCAATAAATGTGGGAGAACCATCTTTGCAGCTGCAGTGGTCTACAACAAAGGATGTATCAATACCAGGATAAAAAAAACAAGCAAAAAATTATTTTTTCTTGAAGCTAAATAATCTGGTTTTATATACTGCATATGAAAAAAAAAAATTAAGATTCCCAGAAATCCTGGGGAAAAAAAAACAAAAACACCATCTCTAATGTCCTCCATTTGTTCCTTCTACCATCTCTATTTTCAGCTCTATACAACATAAAATTACTTTCAGTCCTTGAGAGATCCCATGCTGTGCCTGTTCATGTGAAACAAATGAAATAAAAACAGTTCTATGAAGTCTCAATCCCAAAATGACCTTTGTGTATAATCACCACCCTTCTTTCACAGCACCTTAGCAATCCTTTGATATTACTACCACTAAAAACGGTCTATTAAAATTTTATTGTAACCTTGTCAGCAGCCTTAATCTTTTTTTTTTTTTTTGGAATACAGTAGCAACTCTTTATTTTCACTGAATCCGTATCTTTAAAAGCAGATCAAAATCACATCTATGAAATCCAGAATAAAATAAATCTGACTGAAGTTATTACTAAAAAAAGAACCCAGAAAGTATATACACTTCCAGACTATATCCTATTTGCAAACAGTGAATTTCCATAAGAAAACCACAGTGATTTTATCTCCATTGCTTTAATTTTGGTACCTTGTACATCTTTCCTCAGAGATTCAATAGGAAAATCTACTTCACTGTTACAATAGATGAGCACTTCTAGTACAAATCACAGCACAATACAGCACTGGATTTCCAACAGGTTCTGTCAGAACTCTCCATGTGGAACTCATGGGAATTACTTTATTTGCAAGTATCTTGCATGTCACTACACTTTTGTTTTAATCTTACAAGAAAAAAGGAAAACACTTGAGATTTTAAAGGCACACTTGATCCTGCAGAAAAGTGAAGGGCAACACAGAAAATAAAGAAACCCCATTCAAACATGGCCATACAGGTTACTCTCATTTGGTTTATTATATCATCCAGATTTGACCATTATAAATTTCTTGCATGTCCCTGTATAATTTCTTATGCATCGTCTCAATTTACACTATAAATCATACTTAGGTATATATTGCATTTCTGAATTGCTGTTTTAACCACTAAAATTGTTCATAAGTGTGACTTACAGTTTAGTGTTCATAACCACTAAACCATACAACCACTAAACTGCTAAATTGTTCATAAGTGTGAGTAGAATCTGCGTTCAAGAAAAATTGTTTTAATGAATTATCATTTAAAAAGATTCACATGAAAAATGACATTTATTCTAGAAAAACTCAAAAGAGAATTCTCCCCAAAAATTCACATGACAGGTAAAAGAACTATGCTGATAAAATCTGACAAAAATCAAGTACTTGTGCAGTAAACCAGTTGTAATAAATGAATTTAAATTCTTTCAGGAGTAAATTACGGGCTGATTCTCTAAACATTACTCCAAGACGTAAAACCATGGTCAAAGTTTATTCATTAAGTATGTTTAATTTTACAACTAGCAAATGTGTTTTATTTTGCCAGAAAGCAAAACAAAAAAACCGACTCATTCATGCATAGCACTTCATCAAATATTTTATACTTTGTCATATTCTCTGCAGCATGTGTCCTATGTAATAAAGTATGATATGAATTGGTTTAGAAAATATATTTTTCAGACATTTAAGATATTAGCAGATTATGGTCCAAGAACACTCTCAAAGACAAGAAAAAACTAAGCTAGACCAGTCATGTTCTGTAACCAATAACCTCATGTCCCTGAGTTTTCTGTATTCTTCTGCAGCATCAATCACACTGCATAAAGAACGCATTGAAGAACCATGCCTAAATTTCGTGAGGCTCCAAAACTTCCATACTTTCACTTAATTAGAACATTGTCAAAGCCAACACTTACTTCACAGAATATAAGAAGACAAAAGCATAGAAAAATGTCACCATTTCTTATAAGATTATTAATTCCACCTTAATTGATCACTTACTAGTTTCATTTTGTAGAGCCGCTTCTTCTTTTTCAATTGTTACCAGTAAGTTTTCGGTAAGGTCTGCTCTTTTGCCCACAATTGCAAATCCATTCCAGACATACATCATTTCCTGATTAAAAAAAAAAAAAAAATCAACAAAACCAACCAACCAACACAAAAAGGTGAGAACAACCCATGGAATTGCATAAATATTTAACTAAAGAGTGCCTCTGAAAAGGCTGTTGTGGAACATTTTTGAGTATATAAAATACTACCAAAGCTTGTTTTGGTACAACACATCTATGAATAGGAAAGGAAAAATTACATTGAATGTGTGTGTGTTGACAAAGTTAATTTGTGTTTCTAAGAGTTGAATGTTTTGATGCCTTTTTAACGGATTCTACTATCATGTATTTTCACAGATCTTCAGAAATTAAACTGAACAGATTTTATCAGGACAGTTTACCATCACCCACATAACATGACAGCAAAACCGGATGCTTTAGATTAAACTTGTGGTCCCTGCCACCTAAAATAAAGGAGGAGCTAAAAGTAGTGCTTTCTAAAGGATGATAGGTAAATTTGGAATTTGCATTTGAGTGTGTTCTTGTATATACAGCATACTTATGTAAGCATGCACCCAAAACCACACTCTAAATGCTCTAATCGATAGACAATTACCCTCCATTCAGGGCAAAACCGGAGGTAGATAAAACTTTCTGGATAAAAATGCGATTCCAGTAGGCACATCCAACATATGATTTTACTATAATTTCTACAAAATTTTGTTGGAAAAAAATCAAGGCAAATCCTGGAAACATATCTTCCCAGACGGCTCATTACAGCAGTAAGCAATAAGCTTGATTTGATACATTATTACATTGTAAAACTTGAGGAGAATAAGGGTTAATGCTCACCAACAAGGAGCTTTGCCAAGATCTTTACTCAGTCATTACAAACTAGAGTATCATTTGTTCTACCATAATTGAAATTACACCTCTAAAATATGATGCCTAATGTCATTCTGAAGCTGATACAATACATTGGTGAAATATTTCCACTTGCATTTGTAGTGTAAATATGTACATTTTCAGACAGAGAAAAAATCTGGTTGTATCAAAGTCTGAAACAATGTTAATAACATCATCAACTACATCATGCTAGATTATTTCAATTCTGTAGTCCTGTCTAACTTATACTTACTGAAATAAACCATACATTATGTTTGGTTATGCTTAGTCCATGATGAAAATATTCCTAAATTAAAACAGAATGCTGAATTTGACAGCAAGACCAAATATATATATTCACAACTTACAAGCACTCTGCTGTACAAGCCCAAGACAAATTTTATTTAATCCTCTATATGCAATTTAATACAGAATGAATTTTAGAACCAGAGGATTACTTTTATTTAGACTCCTCCATCTATATCAATGAGCATTAACATAAGAAATTTCTTCTTGAATTAGGTTTTTCACGCACAGTTGTTGGTAAATTATGCACATATAAAGATTTTAGCATACACATATGAGAAGTATCAGTGCTGTGCACACAGAAACAGACTGTGCAATACTAATGACTCTGATGTTAAAATACAGGAAATTAGATTAGCATTCATAAAGTTACTTTAGCTTCTGCTTGTTTTAATCAGACTCAATACAAGGGGAATAAAAAAACACCAAAAAAAAACCAACCACCACACTTCATTTTCATAAGAAAAACAGAAAGTACCAAAGTACTCTTTAACTTCCTAATGAGTCTAGAAGACAAGGACTAAAATCCTACCAACCTAAAGAACATTAATGCAGTTTTCTGTATGCTGAGCTTTTCACATGAAAAATATGGCACTTGTTTTATACTGCTGCTTAGTTGGTAGTATGATCCAGTCTCTAATACTTTTCACCAAAATCACATTGCATTAATGCAGTACTTCTTTAAAAAACTTAAAATGCAGACATATAATACCTGACAATATTATTCATTCCCTGTATAATGAACTATTCTGATTTCTTTTCTCTTTGAAAAGGATAAAACAAAGCAAGAACAAATACCAAGGCAGGTAATATCAGCTTCACTGGTTGAGGACATGCATAGCGTCGAGCTTTCCTAACTGCAAACTTCTCAGTCGGGATAGATTTTCCTGCAATTCTCTGTTTTAGACCATCCACTTGTCTACAAGAAGGGAAAATGGAAAAAGAAAAGTTTTTTGTTGGTATTTTTTTTCATCTGATTTTAGTTAGAAAGACTTACTGTTATCCTCTGAAATTTAACATCTTAAAATTTTTTTACACCATGGAGACCAGAGCTACAGGATTTATCTTTGCTGATAAAAGCAATTCTAATGCTAAAGGTAAAGAGAAAAAAAATGGAAAGTTTATGGTTATAAGCAAGAAGTAAAACACACAAGATAAAGACATGGAAGGACAAAGAGTACACATTCAGCTGCTTTATAAAAGTTTACCTGAATAAAGACACTATGTCCTCACCAGTCCTCTTCACATCATCCTCTGGAAGCATACACAGAATTGCTGCCTTCTGGAATACATATATTGCCTGTTTCAAAAAGAAACAGCAACAGATTACCACATCTGATTTTCTGTGTTTAATCAATACATTAAAGACTCAAATCTCTCACCCAATTGCTGCAGCAAAGTATTCCCATAATTCTCAGGGAGACATAACTATAAAAGTTTAGTATTCCCTTTGTCACAGAATTTATGCTGTAAGTTTATTTTTAATGTATTTATATTTTTATATCAGTCAGAAAGTTAAACGTATCCCCTGCAAAAACCAGGAGAATTTATTATTACCACAAACCACTGTCAAAGAGATGAGGTTAAATGACTTAACTGCTCTAAAGTCCATTACTGTTATTATACGATCTATTACATGCAGAGACATGAAAAAACCAGACGGAAATGTCTGGGTACTGATTCAAGGAATGTTTAATAACTGGGTTTTGCAGGAAAAAAAAATCCGTAATTCTATTAAAGACACTTGCATTTCATGCTGAATATACTATTCTCTTCCTCTTTTGCCAAGAATTAGATGTATACCCTTTTTCATTAAGATAATAAAAGAGTAATCTATAGAGGAACAGATAATAATAATGCATAAAAGGTTACTGGCTTGCTTCATACTGTGAAAAATGTTTTTACAAGGAAAAGGTTATCTGATAGCCCGGCTTTTCTTGTGAGATCCTGTCCCCAGCAGCCTTTCTCATTTTGTGCCACAAAGCATCTGAAGATTAGGTGTGTGTGTTTATAAACACCAAACACAGTTTCTTCAGCCAAGTTTTACTAGTGAATATTAGAATTTGACTTGAGACACAAGTTTACAGTTTTCCCATCCCTCTTCTTTCTCCCAACCCGGGTAAGCACCTCCATTTTTGGAGGGGCCAAAGCATTGCTGCTTATGGTTCTGCTGCTTCAAAATGTGAGAAATAAAAAGTCATCCCTAACCACCCAGTTAAAACAGTTTGGTCCCATTGTGTCTCTGTTTATGAGTTTCTCAGGAAGGCAAACACTACACTTATTGTGCAAAATTAAAAGTGACTTTAACTGTAGAGACCACTGGTATACCACAACAATGTCCACCTGCCCATTTACCTTAGACCACCTGCTCTCTTTGCTGAGCAGGTCTGCATACCGATATGCCTGAAGCCAGTCCTGCTGGAAGGTGTAGCACCACATCAGTTCCCAGTAACAGAGATGATGAATCTGTTTCCACTCTTGCTGGGCTGCTATGCAGTCTTGGAACCTCAACTGTGCCTATGAGTAAGTAGTTAAGGAAGAATGATGAAAACTGGCTCAATTATACCTTCATGTGAGAACAGTGTCTAATTACAGGACAAGCTCTTACCTAGCACCCAGGTGGAAAAACACCTGACAAGTAAAATAAGATAAACTTCCCTTTCAGTCTCACTTAGAGAGGGGGCTGGAATCAACATTGACAGTGAATGTGAACAGGGGTAACAGCATACTTATCAGTCCAACTGATACACAGATGAATTAATTGTTTTTCCTCCTCAGGCTAAACACTAAACAAAAATTTTAGAAAAAAAATATCATTTACCTTTTCAAAATTTCCTTTCAGTATATCTATTCTGGCAGCATAAAATAGAATAATGGAACCCTTGAAAAGAGATGAGAAAAATAACCAATTAGGAGTTTGAGCATAGGGAAATACATTTCTGTTATAAAATTTATTAGAAATACGCACATTTGGAAATTTCAGGAGGTAGGGTTCAAGGAGACTGTCTGCTTCCTGAAGGTTGGCTTCCCCTGTACCTAGAAAACGTAACAAACCAACCTCAATGTACTTAAAAGAATCCAAGTTTTCACATTGTATTTGATAGATCAATGGATGATAGCTTTATGTGAAAGCAGAATTATTTCATCATACTGTGTTTCTATAAACTAAATTCTTGTCCCAAAGATACTTTGTGATTTAAAAATACTAAATGTCTGTAAATTGAAAAAAATTACAGACAATATAGGAATATTTTTTAGACTGTTCCATCACTGATCCTAGTTATATTTTTAAATCCCTTTAATTGCTTTAGCAAGATAGGAAAACATCCTCAGCTGCCTCTTCTCCTAATTTTGAAATCAGTAATGAAATACAAGTGATACTGGAAGAAATGAAGTTCTCCTTAATTTCCTGATGAGCCTGAGGGACAAGTACTAAAATACTTAAATATTAAAGAATGAGAAAATATATGGTAAAGGAGCATATAGAATTAATTACAACTTCCAGCTCTAAATGGCAAAAATAGTTAGTTCTGGTTGCATAGCTTTTTTCTGGAGATAGTTTTCACAACATCTAATTTAAATTTATGGACTATGATTTTTCTGTACTTAATAATATTTTGCAATATTTTGCTGTTGAGACAGCCCAGCAAATGGACCAAGATGTTGGTATACTGCTACCTACCCTCACTATTTCTGCAGACACAACTTTGTCATGGATATTAATTTTAGATCATAATTAAGTATACAGCAAACTCCTATTTGGCCACAATTTTGAAATTCTGTTATAAAAATAAATCACAATATCTATCATAACGTGTAGCATGACTGAAAAGCTACACAGTGGGTCTCACCAAGGATTAAGGAGACGTAAGTATGATAAACCAACAGGGTGAAAGTACACAGAATGGCCCTCAAACTGCTGCCAGATGCGCCTTCCCGTAGTTGGCAGAGGCCCAACTCCTAAGAAATATCACAAACACATGCAGAATTAACTGTAAGTATACAGAGTTACTATCAATTTTTTCTGGCTAATGAAAATTCAATTTTCCTTTAGATGTAAGTATTTCACAATTCAGTACTTATCTCAAATCCAACAAAACCCTCTACCAAAATATTTCTGTCACAGCTAACAGCACTCAGGAAGAAGACTAATCTAACTCTTAATAAAATCATGCATTTCAGTGCTCTGGTGAAATGGGAACACCACATGAACCATGCAGACACACAGGTCTACAACCCTTCCCCACTGTGTTCTGACTCTGAACCTTTCAGAATAATATCCTTCCATCTGTGTTCAGTGGGAAACTCTCTCAACTGTTCCAGTGCTACTTGTTGGTGTGAGACTTCCTCCACTGAAAACCCTGGCTATCCTCAATGCTCTTCCATCAAGTCAGCCATAAGTCAACTATTTTGAGGCTCTGACCAAAATATTACCTCTGCTGATACACCAATGTCTAAAGACAGATCCAGATTCATGGAGCCTTATGCAGATCTTAACACATGAGATTTCCCTTATGTTTCTGTTTAGACCCATTACATAGCAGCTTGACTATCTGAGGGGTGTTGAGCTCACAGCTTCCCTAATCAAAAGCAGTGACTCCTCAGAAACACATTTTTGCCTCAAAACAAATAGTAACAGATCAGTTTTATTGCATAGCAACTTGATGAATTATTGGAGAATTCAAGCACCACACAAAAAAAATTGTGATGATATTTCAAAATCATTCTTTTCTTCCAGCCTTTACTGCATTTTTAGTCAGGGAAAAATAGGTATTTTGGAAGAGCTTCAGCAAGAACCAGGTTTTACGGAGGAAGAAATGGAACGAACTGGTCTCTACTGAAGTCTAATTTTACAGCAGGAGAACCATATTGTGGACAATCTAACAGCAATAAGACCATATGGTGACTGCAGCTATAGTAATTTGAAGTTCAGTTGTGTGTAGTTCTGTGGGTCACCTCATTACAGTTTCTTACTTGAGGTTTTTTTAGGTTTTTCATTTCTTATGGGCATCAAAAGGAGTTTTAAAGAGCTGTAAAATAATTAAAAAACAAGTTACAAATATTTTTGTCATCCATGAGAGAAAGGTGTACCTAGAGTCCAGGATGACACATGATATTCAGAATTTTTTTTTTCCCAAAGAAATGGGCTGGGATTTGTGTGGAAAAATGTAGAAATATGATTCTTCCCTCAGTTACTGGTGAGGAATGTCAATTTCTGACTACATAAACTAGGAAAAAAAGTTGATATCCCCTACTTAAGGATCAGCTAAAGGAAGGGATATTGCATTGGCAAAATCTCCTCTTAAGTAAACTGGTCCTTTCTCATGCATGTTAAAGAGTGGAGTATCACCATATGTGCTTTTATGCCTGTATCATCTAACACATTTCTCTTTTTAACAACAGTAAAATACTGATAAACAATCAAAATTATACTTCCAGTGTGGAATACATGGCATTAAATCCATCCAGTCTTTTATCTGAGAAAAAATTATTTGAAAAAGCAAGTATCAAATTGAATACCCTATTGCCAGAAAATCCAATAAATTCTAGAAGTCGGAGGATCCTTCCTGGTAAAAGTGACAGCATCTGAAATACATTTAAAAATAAAAAGATAACTGCAAACATGTACACTTCAAAAAAAAAGTTACATTGTTATAAATGAGAACCAAAAAGGCCAGCTGCTATGTTAAATGTTATTAGACATTAGTAAAAATTTAGTAAAAATTTTTTACATTAGTAAAAAATTAAAAGATGAAAGAACCTGAAAGTAAACATGCATGCTCAGAATTCTGATGACCAGAATTCTGATCCAGCATGAAAATAGACAGAGTCCAGCTGTGCTTCTTTAGAGAATGACTGATTTTTCTATCTTCAGCTGGTTAAAATTGCTTAAAAACTGTGGGTCTTTTAGAATGAAAGTCTTACCTATTTTAGTATGACTCACAACCTACAACTGCCATGTTCCCATACTATTATTTCATTTTATTGGGAGTCTCACAGAGGCTCTACTTGTTCCTCCTGTGGGAGTACTGAATCAGCAGATCAGTGAGCATAATGGTTTTAGAAATACTAGCTGTTGCTATCATCCTTTAGCCCTCCATGATAGGCATTTTTGATCCCTTTGTTACTGCATCCTCCACATCCTACGCAACAGAAAATGTACAAACATCATAACCACCTTTTCAATAGCATTAAGAAGCAGGTCAACTTGAGGGTCAGTTTTTAGAAAGCTCCATTCACCCTAATACATTTTGCCCATCAGACACTTTTTCTGTTAAGCCTCCTACTGAGAGGACCCCATGAAGAATAGGAGAGGCAAGAACACTTATGAACACAGTTGCTTGAATTTTAAAGTCAGGTGCAGATAAACCTGAGTTCTTCTGACCATACTTAAAATTGGCCATCTCCTGTCTAGAATGATACAGAAATTAACATACTGGCAGAAATCAGCTTTAACCATTGCCATGACAGATGTGAAAAGGTAACTGTAGCAAATTGTAAAGAAAAGGCTATTTTCCTTTGCACAAACTCAGTAAACTACTGTTCATTCTTCTACGTATCTATGAGAATCTAGAGTATGTCACTGAAGTAAAAGAATGGGATACATGGGGGAGTTAAAATTAAACAGTCACTCCAGGCATTTTGTAACCACAGCATAAGCATCTTTAAAAATCCTGCTACACACAGGTAGATGCAGCTCCCTTTTCACTTCAGAAATAGATGTATTAGTTACTCACAGAGAACTAAACTGTTCAGAATAAACTAACAGAAACATCCCAGAAAGCATGCACACACCCAGAAGTTAATGCTGGTTTCACATGGCATAAAACCTCCAAACCCCATATCTCTATTTTACAAATGTGTAAATGTTAAATCAGTTACAGTAGCACATATACAAACAAAGACAGTCCTACAGAATAACCCAATGGCCTTTCTGTAGAAGAAGAAGTCATACCAAGTTGAATGCTCCAATTCCAAGTTTTACTCCTCCTTCAAACTGGTAGTACGTTTCATTTTTGCTTTTGTTCCCCTGAGTCGTCTGTAGCACCTGATGACATTCCCTTGTGATGGAGAAAAAAAGGAGGGAAGGGGAAACACAACATAGAAATTACTGACTGATGACTAGGATAGATACAAAATATTCCTTTGTATTTTGGGAGCATTAATGCCACTCCAACTGCTTACATTACTTTTGAAGTCAAGTGTTTTCTAATAGCTTACTTGTATATTTGGTAACTTGTCCTAATTTTCAGGCCACCTTTGATAAAGTTGATCATATTTTCATCCTGGAAAAAAAGACCTAACTGTAAAATATTTTGTGATCATATTACACATAACACATACATAAAAATCCTCCAGCTACATATAAATTTATTAATAAGCTTATGTCATAGTAGGAAACACTAAAAACGTTTTTCAGTCACTAGATGAGTCTCTAAGACTGACATTAACACTTGCTCTAAGTTGTCAGGGAAACATTTCTTTAGTGCACATTACAAATTCTAAAACTGAAGAGAGAGATGAAAAAGAAAGTCAAAGTGTTAGTTATGGCAGAATTTGTGATGTATCTAAACGAACCAAGAAAGCTCTCCACCAGATGGTGCTGCAGGAACTGTTTCAATATTTGGAAATGGCGATTCTGACATACACAAGGAAGCCTACAGAAACTGGCAGAAGACAAAATGAAAAATCCCTCGAACAGATGAAACTATTGCTGATCAAAAGTAACTACCTGTGTTACTCAATTTATGTGCTTACTAATCTCTAGCAAAACCAAAACAAAGCCACAATATACTTGCCATCAAAACTAAATTCCTGAAAAGCAAAATATTGGTTCAATAGCATGAATTTTTTTCTCCTAGAATTCAAATAAAAGGGGAAGATGCTGGCATTTCAGAAATGCAAATTTAAATACTTAGGAACAGTATATACAATATGGAAAATGAAAAGAGCAACAAAAAAAGGCCTCAGAATGATCAACCAAATGAAAGTATGGCTTTCATAAAAAGATTACCATTTTAAAACTCCTCATCTCTCTTGTCTGCAAGTCTGAACACCCAAATGCAAGTGTTTCAGTACAAGAATTCTATTTCCCTCTGAATGTTTACATTTTTGTTATCATCATCATCATCCTAACACTAATTATGATCAGCCAAAGATGAAAAATATGAGGCAGCACAGCAATCAGCAGAGTAGGGTATTACAGTCAAAAGCAATACAGATGTGGTGTTATGGAGAAAATATACATCTAATGTTTTTTTATTATTTTATACTGTCCTAACTCACCACCTCCAACAACATTCTTTTCATGGTTAAAACAGACTCCACCCATCGAATAAAAATAAAAGAGGGTTGCTTCCACATGGCTAGTAAAGGAGCAAGCTAATTACAGGAAAGACTAGCATTCCACTAATAGTATTTCCTGACACTTCTGGCCAAATCAAGTAGTTCCTAAGTCATAAGCAAAAGGAACTTAATCTGACCTTAGTGTATCCTGTGTGCCTCGCTTCTTTCTCATAATTTATACTGGAAAAGATCATCTATAATATATATTTAATAAACACTTGTTAAACACTCACATATCTTCAAAAAGTATGATGAACAACTCCTGCTTTCAGGAATCAAGTTTCAAATTGAATTTGAAAACTCTGTAGCATGAAGTCCCTGAATTACAACCTAAATCACTAGCACCACACAGTATAAAATACCAGATCTTTCTGTGAGCTGAATTGCTACCTCAGCAATGCTAAGCATGCCCATTTTATAAGCATTAATTATTGTATTATTCCTGACACCATGTGCACACAGAGCAAGATGGAATTGGAAATTACACATGTGTATCAGCTGAAGTTTTGTTAGTTGGAAAACATTCTACTCATTCATGCAAAAAATGACTTGTACTTTTAAACAATACACTTCCTCATACTTGAAAATATTTTTATGTAGGCACTGGACGCTGTCCAATGTGATCCAATGTGCAAATCATTTAAACATACCATTTTGTATAAAACAGGAGGTATGTTTAAAAGGTGGTATGTTTATACCTTAGGGTAACACCTTGATATCTGAATATCATCTTTGGTTATTCATACAAACAAAGAGAGAACTTTGCTTAGCAGCACAAGATTTACCATACTTTCAACTGCTGCCATGAAATAACATTCAATAGCAAAAACTTTTTGTTTGAACATCCCATCTTTTGTTGAGAAACTGACTTTACCTGTACGAAGGTGAGAGCAGCTTTCTGTAATAAGCACTCAGCATAGCAGATTTCAGCATGCATTTCCTCTATATAAGAAAGAAAAGTTATTTACTATCAGCAATGTCATTGTCAATACTGTCTTCTTGGGGTCAATGGAACAAACAAAATGCTGCCAAGACAAGAAAGAAAAAAAAAAAGAAAGAAAAAAAAAAAAGCAAAATTCTGCTGTTGCCATTTCAGTAATTGCTGAGTAATAGCTCTAACACACAAATCCCAACAGAATTCTTCTATTTGTCTTCTCAGACAAAACATTGTCAGAGCTGACCTCAGCCTATGGCAAAAGCTACTTGACATTCTGGTAGATGGATCTCCTACAATTTTCATTGATTCTAAGCTTAACAGCCCACTGCAACTCAGTGTTTCAGGCCTCCTTCCACGTCTTACAAGAAATTTCTGCAAATGAATAGTAACCCTCACGGAGGTTCAGGCTTTTCCTACATCCACTGAGACATTATGAACAGATTTTCACCAAGTCATGCTTAACAAACTGAAAGCCCCAGGCAGACTTTCTGTCTTCATGCAGCACTAAAGTACATTTGATTTAACACACATGACACAAGTTGCTCTGCACCCATGCTGCAAGACCAGCCACATGCACAAGGCTGCTGTATGTACAGTGCATACGTGGTGAGTTTGATGTGTCCAAGTATTAAAGAGGATTCTTGTGCCAGGTTAGAAAAAAATGCATACTTGACTCTGCCTGAATCAGAAATAGGAGATCAGCATTTTCAGAGCCATGAACAATGTACTGATACCATTTCCCAAAACACCTTAAGGCAAAACAGACAAGCACAAAACTTGTTAATATATTCAGATTCCAATGCAACTAATGACAAGGATGTACTCCTCCGCATCAATGGTTCTTAAACTTTTGGGAGCTCTCTTAAGTCAAAAAAAGGAAGTTTCCCTTCAGTCCTATAATGTGTTGTGAAAGGCATTCCTTTCTTAATTCATGCATGCTCAGAGACAAAAAAACCCCATTAGCCTGAATTCTCCACTGAAGCTTTGCATTCAAATTAGAAAAGATTATATACATGATTTGCATGTTTATTACTGTAAGACACCAGTAAAGTCAGAGTTAAGCATATTTGTATACATTGGTAGGGGTAGTTTTGAGCTTTTTTCACTTTTTTATTTTAACTGTGTTATTTAACTACTTACCTTCAGTCAACTGATCCACTGTCTGTTTAGAAACTAGATTGGACAAGGATTCCACCACTGTGCTTCTTTTCCTGAATCTAAATAGGTTGTGCATGGAAGAAAAGAAAGCCATACATTTCAACACAAACCTGAATTTAATAACTGGAATTCTTAAAAACTTCCAACCAAAATTTACAGAGATTCTTAGCAAAACGATCATGTGTCAACAGTTTCAATTCTTTCAGTAGTCTAAAGACTTGTATGCCTCTAGGCTAAAGAGCCTATCCAACATTAAATGCATGCTTGCAATTTCCATTAATCTACATTAAATGTGTGACAGCTTCAACCCCACTGCCACTCACTAGCTACAAAGGTGTCACTGATGCTGGGCAAGACACTTTAACTGGAATTCAAAGTTTTATGAATTGCGTTTTTCTGTTTCTTAAACATGCACGCAAAATTAGAATGAAAAAATGAAAAGGAGCTCTGTTTTCAACCAACATGTTTCAGTATTTTATGGTGGTTTATGCCAGATAAAATGCCATAAAAGCACATACTTTACTTCCAAGAGATCTCAACTCACATTCTAATTCCAAAAATTAATTTTTGGAAAAAAATTACAAACAACTCGGCGTTATGAAGAAGCTAGAGAAACAACTATATTCAGAAAATGAATGCACTCTGTAAGCCAAGGAGTCACTGAT
This sequence comes from Zonotrichia albicollis, assembly GCF_047830755.1. Classification (NCBI taxonomy): domain Eukaryota; kingdom Metazoa; phylum Chordata; class Aves; order Passeriformes; family Passerellidae; genus Zonotrichia; species Zonotrichia albicollis. Next base: position 49,955,338 of record NC_133860.1, read on the forward strand.
TATAAATACTAACCATTAGCTTATCATTTTTGTTTACACTATACATTGACAATTGTGGGATCCTGAGAAGAAGATTATAACACTACACATTAACATAATGCACACAAGAAAAGAGTCAATTAAGGTACATGTAGTTATGGTAATTCTTCAACTTTCAACATTTAATTGCCTTTCTCTTGCATTTTTATGAGTTTTGCGACAGACTAGATTAGAGTACTCATGAATTAAAGTTTATATCCTGCAGAGATGAAATCCTGTAGTGCAGACTAGAGGCACATCTAATCTTCAGACACACTAAACAACATAGTTCAGATGAAACTGCAAATTGATAGCACATCCAAAAAAGATGCAGAAACTGCTGACTCCTCTTCTTCAGACAGCATCTGATAACGTTTTCTCATTTCTTTTTTGCCATGGCTAAGATGATGATAATGTAAAATGTCTAAACTAATATTTGGCAGTCATGTTTTGGGAAATAATTGTGATAAACTAGACTAACCAATATTGAAGAAGAGATTTGTTTAAACTTTAGCTTCCACAACCCATTCTCTAAGGTTTTTTTTTTTTGATGTTCAAAGAAAGACCAGAAGCAAAATGTTCAGTCCAGATAATTTCTGATGTGAGCAACAGAAATTGCTCTTAACATCGTTAATTTTAAAGTAATCTAAACACATTTGTAACAACAACAAAAAAAACTTATTTGGTTTTCAGCAGAAACCTTAGTACAAGCTTAATTGTATTAGACTATTGGTTCAACCTTTGGAAACAACTTTTTTAAGATGTTTGCATGCTGAGAGGGGACAATTCAAAATATAGGCCTTGAAACTTTTGGATAAACAAGAAGTCACAGATGCCAATGGCTCAGACAGTTGAAAAATGTCAGTTTATGTGTAGGTCTACACAGTGAAACAATCATTTAACTAAATGTAGTAGCTATTAATACCCACACAGGACAAGTCTGTTGTTGCCACAACACCATGTAGAAAAATATCTTCACCAGTAATGTAGTGGGACTTACTCCACCTTTACAAATTTAGTCCACTCTCATACAGACAAGAGCCTGCTTTAAAAACATACAGAGAACTGGGGTATGTCACAAATAATACTTTTTGGATTTAGTATCTCATTACAGTTGGGATTGCTTGGGCTCACCTTTGGCAGGTTTGCAAAGCATCCTTCATTGTAGAAATTCCCACTTGTATATCCTGCTGTTCAAAGGTCATTGCAGCTTGCATAACTAAAATAGTGCTGTATCCAAGTGCATGGTACATACTATCTTTGGACCTAGGGAAAACATGAATGTTGTGCATTTAAGCAACACTTTACAATGCAATACAAAATTAAATGCAGAGACACTTGTGTAAATTTGTGAACAGATGGAAGAATTAAGCAGGAAAGTAACAGATCTGATAATATAATCTACAAATGTTTATTGGATAATTAGGACTTAAATAGCCTTGAACAGACATCATTTTAGCTCACTTTCTCGACTTGTTAGAGAGAGCTCACATCTCATGAGTTCATAATAGATAAGGATAATAAACTTCAGGGTGAGACTTCAAAAACAATGTCTCCTGAGTTTTATTCTCCCTGACCTTGGAGCAAGAAAGATCCTGGTACTCCAACAGTAATATCATCTTCCCCTGAGCTTAACTGCAACTAATTCTAAGAGATAATATTCCTGGCCTACTGCCTTCCTCACGTGAGCTCTCCAGACCACTAAAAGCAAACACTTGACAGCTGCGTCACCCTTCTGATGTTTCATTTAAAGCTGTCTTTGAGCTTGTTTGTACAACATCAACCAGCATATCACTCTTAATCCATTCTTACTAGCACCAAACAGAGGGAGAATATTACTTCACTGTATTGACATTGGCTACATATCCCTCTTGCCAACACATCCTTCAATACCACGCGCTCCTTTCAGGCACAGACAAGAGAAGAATGGTGGATGGGATTCAGATCCCAGTCCTAAAGATCAGCCACTCAGACTGCCTCCCAATGAAGTCACAGATAAGACAGGTTTCATCTGTGAACTTCTCCATATTCTTTAATTCCCTACATCTGCACTGCCATACTTTTCTTCTCAGTGGAAGAAAGGCAACAGGGGAACAAGGAAAATAGTCAGAACATAAAAAGATGAGCTTAAAGATAAGCACCAGACTCAAACATAAAATAAAACATAACCAAAAGACTATTCTGGAGCTTTGCTCCAGCTTTTCTGTATTGTCAAAACCACTTTCATTTTACAAATTATTTGATCAAAGGTGCATTGAATATGGTCTTGCTCCCCCGCCTCTCCCCTCTGCTTGAGGACAGACAGACAGCTAGAGTGATCAACTCTATAACATCACAATTCAGTGCTTCATAAACAATGTTAGATGATTTTACTGACCCAAAAAAAAAGTTTAAAAAACACAAATATGGAGAAATTTTGGAAAAAAGATAATAAATTAAAATTACTACCTTCAGACACTTTAAATTAACCTTCAGGTATTAAATACTGTCTGTTTACAACAACTTCAGGAAATAACAATCTCACCATGGACGAAGTAGTTCCAGCGCTTCAGAGAACTTATTGTTTAGAAATAAGTTCAGTGCCATTGAACATTCTTCCAGAGCACACTTGAGATCCATTTTGGATGCCCTAAAAAACAGATTCTTAGTTTAATCACACTGTAAATATAAACAAAAATATTTTAAATGCCTTTTCGTTATGTAACACAGGTCTTTTGTGGTGATTTTGTTTTCATAATTTAATTTTTCAAAACTAAAGCATATGCCTGACACTTTATCTATGTTACACAGGTGCATTGTTTATTTAAGTGATGTTTATAGCTCCGTCCTCCTAATCTTACCAGAAAAATTCTCAAAATTTATCATCATGTCCAAGCTCTCAATCTTTCCCATCAGTAGAAATGCTGTTCCATAGCCTGTGCTCATATCAGAATCTCAAAAGAGATCACAAGACAATATTTTAATCTAAAAAAAAATCAGTAAAGACACATACAGCAAACAGGTATACTACAAACAGTTCTGTCAGAAACCTAGCTATGCCAATAGCTTTTGTTCATCCTAATTCACTGCAAGTAAAAGCACTTGCACTTGCTTAAGCAGAACCCATCTCAACAAACCCATTCTTTGGCCAGTTCTGTCTGAAATACTCAGGGGCACTCACAAATTATTCCGTGGGCCGAACCTGCAACAAACTGACAATCATGGTAGTGACATACTGCCAGAGGCTACACAGCCATCAATGTGCACAGATGGATCTGGAAAAGATAATCTCTCTACAGCTTTAAAACAACAGGTTTAAACTAGATAATGGGCTTTCTCCAAGCACAGTTAAGCAGTGGTAAGCAACAGATCATGTCAATGAGATAAATATTTAAGTACTCAACTAAAGTGAAGAACTCTAAAGGAGGAATTTAAGAAAAGAACAACAGAGGAGTACAGCTGCTCTAACAGTTAAGACACACACAAAACAAAGAGTGGGGTGGACATGAAAATATGACTTGACAGGGGGCTTTTTTGCCCTCCAAAGAACAGTGTTAAAATGGCTTATAAAGATCAAAACTTTTTTAAATCGTTCAATTTTATTAAATAATTCCAGGAATACCATCTGCTAGCAAAAACATTCCAAATAAGTATTTTTAACTACATTTAAAGGCTTATTTTTTTCCTAGTACATAAGCAAGGACCTGAGTTAGTCCCTTAATAACACATTATCCCTGCCCTCTGTGCGTTCCCATGCTTTTGTATCTTAACTTTTCACATCTGTGTCTAATGAAACTCTTTTCACTTGGTCCATGCCTAGTTATATTACTCATTCCATTTGCTCTGCCTTTCCTGCTAGGAAGAATGGGTTAGTTGCTTTCAAAAGTTTTTCAAGAAGGTAAAAACAAAAGGTGGGAAGAGAGTGGGGAGGGATTTTTTCCTTCTTTTAAATACCAATTTGGCACTAGTTGTCTTTAGTGGCAAAATAAAAAACAACACCACCACCACATCAGTAACTGAAGTTCATACCTACTAGACACCAAGAATGAGTTTTTATTTCTTCATACTTGCACACTACAATTATTTTGTGACTAGCACTGAAGCAGTGGCCTGTTCCAGGTCTGTCCCCAAACAAATGCCAAGATCAGTATTAAGGTGTGTGGAATCTTCAAAATTACAGAGGACAAATGGCCCTTTTGGTCCTCTCCTCCTTGCAGGCATGGTTACTAACTTTGTGGAGGGCCAAGAACTCTGTCAGCCATGGGAACAGAAAAACCCCTTGTGAGGCAATTTTCTGCTGCACAGACTATGGAGAATATTAATGGTGATCTGAAGTCAAGAGAGGGAAGAGAATGGCAAACAAGGCAGGTATAATCATACAGTTCATAAAACAATCTGAAGAAACATAGACACTGGTAACTACAGGTAATTTAACAACTGATGAAAGCCTTAAACACTAAGTTTCAATATACTGGTGTTCAGCCTCAAAACAGTATGCTTCCCACATGAGAAACATGAGCAGAGAAATAATATCACAGTACTCCACCATTGTAGCACTTCTCCGAAGGCAAGGACCAAGATCTAAGGGCAACATTTTGTTTTCAACTGCTTTACTAAGCCTCATCTTAATGAACAGAAATACATTTTCTGTACTTCTATGCTGTAAATCTGCACACTTCCACCTCTGCAATCAGAAACTGCTGGAACTTCCACTAGTCAGAAAACCTAATCTTTATTTCATTTAACACACCCATGGACATGTCAGCATTTTAGCTGCATGTATGGATGGTTTGCCATCAGGCTCCCAAATCCCATCACACCACCAGCTTGAGCATCACCACAGTATATCAGTATTTGCAAACTGATCTCACAAACCACGGTTGTGTAAGGACACAAAACTGTATTTTTCCAGCTAAATGGGTAAGAAACATATCTCTCCAGCACCTGGCTATCATGTTTCTTTCCCTTTATTACAGACTCATTCCCCTGATGCTGCCTATATGCGACCAAAGTCTGCATACAATGCAAACAGTATTCCTTAAGTTAATGTATTTAATGTTCCCTGCATCAAGCATGTAAATGATGTTACTCTGCCACTTCAGACATAAAACTTGGGAAGCCAGTTTTCTCAAACTGTCATTTCTGGTAAGTGAATCATATTCTCTACCAGAAATTTCCCCATTCCTGTTTCATTACTCTCCACATATGTTTTCTAATGTTTTCCTACATCCGGCAGCACAAGAACATAACCAGAAGGATTTGTTGCAACTTAGATTCCTAACTTGATAGCAGAATAGTCAGAAGAAAGGAGCACACTGACTCAGAAGCAACCTGATTATCTTTGCTGGCATTTCTATGCAGTGGCTCAGAATAAGTGCATTTCCTCTTCTACTCCCGAAACATCACAAACTAATTTCCACAGCAAGTTACCAGACTAGCGAACAGTTCAGTCAGTAATCCTGACTCACACTCTCTTTCTGACTCATGCTGTTTTCCTTCTATCTTATTTTTTCCCCTATCTCCTGTTCTGAAATGGACAGGAACTTTATACATTTTAGTACATTAGATGAACATACTCTTTAATCTAACCCAGAGCAGATTAAGTTAACACTACTTCCGTGATGTTATTATGGATTTTACACCTAGTGATTTATTATGGATTTTACACCTGGTGTCATGGTTTAACCCCAGGGGACAGTCAAGCCCCATACAGCAGCTCACTCACTTCCCCAGCAGTGGGATCAGGGAGAGAACTGAAGGGCAAAAGCTAGAAAACTCATGGGCTGAGATAAAGACAGTTTAATAGGGAAAGCAAAAGCCTCACACACAAGAAATGCAAAAAAGGAACTAACTCACTGCTTTCCATGGGCAGGAAGGTGTTCAGCCATCTCCAGGATAGCAGGGGGCCCTATCACAGATAACGGTGACTTGAGAAGACAAACATCATGACTACAAATGTCCACCCTTCCTCCTTCTTCTCCCAACTTTATATACTGAGCATGATGTTGTATGGTATAGAATATCCCTTTGGCGCCCAGTTTGGGTCACCTGCGCCTGCTGTGTCACTTTCCAATCTCCCACATACATGCAGTCCCCTTGCCTGTGTGACTACACGAAAAGCAGAAAAGGCCTTAGCTGTGGAAGGTGGTGATCAGGGAGGTCCCTGAGCAGCAGTAACAAAAATATCTCCATATTATCAACCCTATGTTCAGCACAAATCCAAAACACAGCCCCATACGAGATGCTATGAAAAAGGTTAACTCTACCCTAGCCAAAACTAACACTTATCCGCCCCTTATTCCATACCCTTTATGTCACACCAAATGTCACACTTTCCAATACCCTATCACCTTCCCTACTTACCTGTTTTGACAGATATACAGAAAGACATCATTCCCCTAGTCTGCGGAACACCTTTGTCAAATGTTCATACAACGTCCAAAAAAAATTTTTTTTCTTGAATCCATGCAGTCTATGACCTTGTCCATCACCCTTGGTAACAGCCTTTTGTCTTAAGTTGCAAATATAAGATGTGGCTGGGGGTGTAAATTCTATTGCCATCTGTCAGAAGTGGGCAGTTATCTTCTGTTAATTGGGCCACTTGCTAAAACCAGGTGGGGCAGTTTTCTTTATCTCTTCCACAACCCATCCTCCCTCCAGGAGGATATTTTCTGTTAATATGCCACTGAGTCTCACTGTATGACTGATAAAATTACATCATCCCATTGTGAGATGCTCCACCCACGGGGAGGAGCCAAGCATTCCTACTTGGATATAATCTGAGATTTGGAACACCACAGGCAGCCTTTTCCCACTGGATTCCCAGAGGAGCAGCTTTTTCCACTGGATTCCCAGAGGAAGACCAAGCCCATCTACACTGTCACTGGACCTTCAGAGGAAACCTGCACCCTTTTACAAGACCATTGTTTCAATAGGACCACATCTGTCATTGCAAGAGGACTGCAGCCACCATTCAATCAGACTGCTACCAACAGCGTGACCAAAAGGGTGTCAGGTTGTATTCTGACTGCCAGTATTGTTTTATATTACTGCATTTTTATTTTTGTGTTTTTTTATTTTTCCTAATAACTGTTATTACTACTCCCATATCTTTGCCTGAGAGCCCCTTTAATTTCAAAATCATAAAAATTCAGAAGGAGAGGGTTTACATTTTCCATTTTAAGAGAGGCTCCTACCTTCCTTAGCAGACACCTGTCTTTTCAAACCAAGACAATTTTCCAACCAGGCAGCAATGTTTTGCCACAATTTAGCAGCCCAGATGGGTTTACCCCTACATTGCCAGTTATTCTGCTTCCACTGCTGCCACCCCCACCACAGGGCGACCACCCATGAATCAGTACAGAGGTATAAAAAAAAAACATTGTTCATTTCTCTCCTTCAATAAAGTCTAAGGCCAACTGGATGGCTTTCATCTCTCTTTATTTACTCAATTCATGTTCTCCTCCAGCAATTTCTGTGACTTGTCACAGGGGACTCCATACAGCTGCTTTCCCACAAGCAAAAGGATTAATCAGTAAACAAGGCATATTGCTTCTCAGTTTCTGGAAAATTATTATGTACTGGGGACTCTTCAGTGCAAGCCTGGTGACATTCCAAAAATCTTTGCCTTCTGGCCAGCTCATGATTAATTCCAAGTTTCCTGGATGAGAAGGGTTTCCTATCCAAACTCTTTATGTGATCAATGCAACTCCTTTAGTCCTTTTGAGCATCCAACTCAACGCAGGTAACTGGTGCCAGAAGCTGTGTGTCAGTACCGATCATCTCTGAAAGGTGCCAGTATCTCCTTTTCAGTTAGAATATAGTGGGCTTCAGATCCTCTGTACGCTCAGCTCCAAAAACATAGACGTCAGCCTCAAAACTTCCCTGGTGCTTTTTGCCAGAGGCTCCAGGTAGGTCCAGCTGTTCCATAAACTCTCTCCAGCTGCAATAAAAAGCCTATTTTTTACACATGTTCAGACTGGCCCTATTCAGACTGGCTCAAAGGCTACAGCATGAACTATTTCCTACTTGATTTGTTCAATGGCTTGTTGCTGCTCAGAGGGCTATTTGAAATCATTCTTCTTCCAGGTCACTTGACAGACAGGGCTACAATCAGACTGCAAGCTGGAATGTGCATTCTACAAAATCCCACACAACCAAGAAAGTCTTGTCTTTTTCTTGCTAGTTGCTGAAGACATCACTGTTACCTTAATAAAAACCATTGGGATCTGACAATGTCCATTTTGATTCCTAAAAGCCGGATCTCTGTGTAGGTCCCTTTACCTTATCCTGTTTTATGGCAAAATCAGCTTTTAAAAGGATTGGATTATTTGCTTATTTTTCTCAAAAAGACTGTATTTTCTCACAAAATGGCATCATTAACACACTGCAGGTGTTTCAGAGCTTCACCTTGTTCCAGTCTTCATCAGTCTGTGGCAGATGATACAGCTGTATTTCCTTCTGACTGGCAGTCAATTCCAGGTACTATGGACACACCTCCAAACAAAAGTAAACTGTGGCCTGCACTCTACTCTCAAAGGGACTAACAAAAACACAACAGCAGTATCAATTGTGGCACCATGTGGCTTCCTTTGACTCCAGCTCATATGGAAGTTCCTATAGATCCAGTACACCACGACTCAGAGGTGGTACAACTTCATTCAAGCCACAGTTTACTGTCAGCCTCCACTCTCCACTGGACTTTAATACTGGCCATACAGGGTTGTTAAAGGTAAGCAGGTCTTGCTGACCACTCTGTGGCTCTCTAGGTGACAAATTAGTTTATAAATGGAAATTGGAGAGTGAGATTGTGAGACACTGCTTCTAGTGCACTGTTGTGGTGGTAACTGGCACCTGCTGTTCTTCAGCCCAAGAGCAAAAGGGATGTCTGAAATTTCCTCAGTCTACAGGGTAGTTATACCAAAGCCCATCAGCAGCATTTTGAATCCTTCACATATCCTCTCCTGAGACAGTCTATGTGAAGGATGAAGGAAGCCTCTGCTCCCGTCAAGATAGGGTACTTCTGCCACTCACGGCAGTCAGGCTAGTCTCAGCTTCCAAAACAGTCAGCTCTTTGGATCCCTCTGTCATCCCAGAAATCCAAATGGATCCATCCCTATGCAGCTTGATGACATTAGGGTACATTGTGCACCACTGTCTACTGAAACCACTCCTGTGGCCCCACTCCTGTGGGGCTCCTGTGCCAGGTCATCAAACCCACACAGTCCAATAAACCTGGTTATTTCTCTCCTCCCCTCGGAGGAGGCAGGGCCCCTTCAATACTGGTCACAATGTTTCCTACTATTATCTTGCAGAAATGGACTTGTACTTCTCTCCATATGTTGTATTGCATTCAATAGTTTATTTGTTGTTTTGCAATAGGTTTGGTATTTTGCACTGAATAGTATGTTTGTATCACATGGTTTGTTCTGTTTTTTCCCTCTCCCCCAAAGCCCCTGGTTGTGGTGGTGGTCTCTCCCCAGGTCATTCCTCCTCTCACCCCTCCCATCGCTTCCATCCCATTGGCTTTGACACCTCTCCTCCACCCCCGTTCCCCTGGGTTTAAAAGCTCCCACAATGAGACTCTCGATCTTTTTTTTTCTCTCCCGGATCCTCTGGAGTAGTTCCATAATAAATGTGGGACCTTCGTCCCGAGGAGAAAGACCGACTCCAGTCTTTTACTTTTTACTTGTAAGACTGTGAAGGGCCCGAGAGTCCAGAGCTAGCCAGACTGGACTGCCCCCAAAGGCCCCAGGTCAAGCTTACATCCACAGAGTCAGTAATGCGATCGGACTGAAAAATCTGCCTGAAAAACTGTTTACAGGAGACTGGAGCAGCAACTTCAAGTTATGGCTGTTTTTCCCTGCAATTCCCACACCAGTGCATCTACAATCAAGGTATTCCCATCCATCCCACTTCCTTGTCTCCTCTCCATTGTCCCGCAGGTAAAACCCTAGGGTGCCCCATGGTGTGTATCTTCTATATCCTCTCTCTCAAAGAAAAAGGATACCTGCTGTCAGTTACTGAAATGTAAGCTCACACAGATGGGGTGTATGACATATTCCCTCTGAGTTGCTGGAGCTCCTGCATCAGTTCATCAGTTAGCTTCTCCACAGATTCTGTGATGGAGGAAGAAATACTGTCTTTATATTACCCGAGCTGCCAAATATGCATCAATTGCTGTTGGTGGTGCATCATCTTTCCAAATTACTGTTCTCAAAGGTACTGTTTCATGTGCCCTTGCTGCACTGCATAGAAATTTCTGCAACATGAGTAGTTGACACAAGATGTGGTCTGGCTCTGTGGGGACCTGGGTTTTGACCACATGAAAATACTTAATTTCTTGAACAGCTAATTCCCTTAGGAAGTGAGTCACTTTCTCTACTTCAGTCCATCTGTCTAAATTACATGGAATATCATCTTTACAGGGATACCTTCTCCCCCTCACACTTGATAAAAATCATGGCCAGAGGTCTTTTCCCCCATTGCTTTGTCAGTGTCTGGATCCTTGGCAAGTGATCTCAGCCTGGCTCCTTACCCTCTCATTCCACACTGTTGGCTCCATTCTCCCACCAGCGCACTAGCTAGGCAGCAATATAGTCACGGATGACTGCTGAAATCTTCTGATGTCTCCCACAGCTCCCTCAGGGATAGGGATCAATTCATGTCACTTCTGGTTCCTGTGATGGCCTTGATAATGGCTCTGAAAAATCATCCTTGTGATGGTTCTGCTTCATCATCCTCACTCTCCTTGTCATTGACTGTTTTTTGCTAAAGCTTTTTGACTGGGTGATTTTGATGTATCTTTCTTCTGCTTCTGTGCAGGGTTCACCAACACCAGCCCATGCTGATTCTCTCCTTCAGTGGTTTCAGTGCCATCGCCACAGTTGGGGGGAGTGGAGCAGTCACAGTGTCTTTCAGGTGGCTGGAGCAGCTGCAGAGCCTGTTGTCATCTCACTGTCATATTTATAGACCTTCTTTTTCTCCTGCAGATACTAAGCAGCGTTGAACATCGTGACAGAACAACTTTTTTCAAAATTTTAGTAGTTTTTCTGGATTCGGCATTTGTTCAGGAGTAAAAGATGCAAGCACACTGAAGGTGCTCACTGCCCTAGGTACTGGCCCATACAACCCCAAACACCCTGCCATTCTGAATTATCCAGCTTTTGGGCAGATCTCATGTTATTAGTCTGACCTTAAACAAAATCTGAACCATATGCAACAACATGCTGGCTCCTAGCAAAAAAACCCAGGCTGTTTTGAAGGGCAGTCAAAGGATATTCAGGAATCTTTAAAATCTTGACTACCAGCCTGGAAGACAAGGAAGGAAAAAAAAAAGGAGGAGAAAAAGATATAGGAAGGTGTCTCCCTCATAGGCTGTTCCTCTGAGGAACCAAAAAACCAGAGATGTGTTTATTAATTGCTCCCAGTAGGTGACTCCCAAGGCACATAGGTGCCTGCAATCTTGCATACAGACACATCACGCTGGTGACCAGCGACATTATCATGTGATAAGCCCATTCCATAAAATACAACACACAGAACATGTACTGCAAGTAAGAAATTATTTCGATAATATAGACAAAATACGACAAGTATGAGAGCAAATAAATCCATATTGTAACCAGCAACTATTAAACCAATAAAATTAATATTTATAACAATTTTATTTTAACACACTCTAGTCAGATATCTTCTGATCTCAACCCTTTGCGCCCCACACTGGGCACCAAAAGAGACTCATGTGGTTTAATCTCAGATGACAGCCAAGCCCCATGCAGCTGCTCACTCACTCTCACACTGGTGGGAAGGAACTGGAAGGGTAAAAGAGCTAGAAAATTTGTGGGTTGAGATAAAGGGAATTCAATCGGGAAAACAAAAGCTCTACAAACAAGCAAAGCAAAACAAGGAATCAACTCACTGCTTCCCATGAGCAGGCAGGTGCTCAGCCATCTCCAGGAAAGCAGGGCCCCATCACACATAATGGTGACATAAAAAGACAAATGCTGTCACTGTGAATGTCCTCCCCTTCTTCCTTCTTCCCCCCACTTTATATACTGAGCATGATGTCATGCTCTGGTCTGGAACATCCCTTTGGTCAGCTTGGGTCACCTGAACTGCAGAATCACATATAATTAACTAGATTGGAAAAGGCCTTGGAGATCAAGTCCAGTCTATGACCAAACACCACTGTGTCAGCTAGGCCATAGCACTAAATGCCACACCAAGTCTTGATTCTTAAACACCTCCAAGGGTGGTGACTCCACCACCTTCCTAGGCAGCCAAAGCCAAGTCTTTCTTTCTGTGAAACAATTCTTCCTAATGCCCAACCTGGACCTCCCCTGGTGTAGCTTAAGACTGAGTCTTCTTGTCATGTCACTGGTTGCCTGTGAAAAGAGACTCATCCCCACCTGGCTACAGCCTCCTTTCAGGCAGTTGTACAGAATGATAAGGTCACCCCTGAGCCTCCTCTTTTTCAGGTTAAACAAACCCAGCTTCCTCAGCCACACCTGATAGCATTTGTGCTCCAGACCTTTCATCAACTCCACTGCCCTTCTCCTAACACACTCCAGCATCTCAACATTCTTCCTAAATTGAGGGCGCCAGAACTGGACACAGCATTTGAGATGTGGCTTCGCCAGTGCTGAGTACAGGAGGACAATCCCTGCCCTGCTCCTGCTGCCACACCATTGCTGGCACAGGCCAGGATGCCATTGGCCTTCTTGGCCACCTGGGCACTGCTGGCTCATGTTCAGCTGCTGTCAGTCACTTTCCTGAGGTCCATTTTTGCCTGGCCACTGTCCAGCCACTCTATTCCAGCCTGGGGCACTAGCTATTGAGGCCAAAGTGCAGGACCTGGCACTTGACCTTGTTAAACCTCTTTTTGTTGCACTCCACCCATCGATCCAGCCTGTCCAGGTCCTGCTGCAGAACCCTCCAGCTTCCCTACAGCTCATCGATACTTGCACCCAATTTGGTGCATCTGTGAATTTACTGCAGACATACCTGATCTGCCAATCCAGACTATCAATAAAGATATTTAATGGGGCTGGTCCCAACACTGATCCCTGGGGGACACCATCATTGAGCAGCCACCAGCTGGATGTGGCACCGTTCCCCTCCACTCTCTGGGCCCGGCCACCCAGCCAGTTCTGAACCCAGCACAGAGTGCTCCTGTCCAAGCCATGGGCTGCCAGCTTTTCCAGGAAAGTGCTGTGGGAGACAGTGCCAAAGGCTTGCTGAAGTCCAAACAGACAACATCTACCAGTTGATTCACCAGGTCATAAAAAGAAACCAGGTTGGTCAGGCAGGACCTGCACCTCTGAAATACATGCTGGCTGCCCCTCTCATGTGCCCTCCCAACCTCCTCACCAATGTGGCATTACAGAAGGTGGAAAAGGCCTTGGCCGTGTGTGAGCCCTGATCACCAGTTACAAAAGCATCCTTGTATTATCAATCCCATGTTCAGCACAAACCCAAAACACAGCCCCATACCAGCCACTGTGAAGAAAGTTAATGCTACCCCAGGCCAATGAAATAAAAAGGATCAGAAAATTGTGCTATACTGAATGTTACAGCAAGATAATAACGTTACATTACAAGGAGAATAAAATGCTACTGTATTACCGTCCTGACACTTTAGGGATTTTTTTTTTCCCCAACAGATAGCATTTTTTAGGTTTTCCTCTCACTGCTATTTCAAACTTCTTTCAGGAAAAAAAGAGGAAATGTTGTGAATCCCAGCAATAGTTTGTGTACTTTTGAGTTTGATGATAAACTAATGAAATTATTCTAATTCAGTGGGAATATACTGTCCATAAGCAAGTTAATTATTAGCAACTTTAAGTAAGGTTCTTCTAACAAGCTACTTGGAACCACAACAGAAACAAAGCATAAGAATACAACCTGAAAACCCCAGACATACTGGAATACTCACTTATTAGGACGACAGTCCCCAAGATGAACACAGAACAAAAACATTATTAATTTAAAGCATCAGAACAGTTTTCAACTTAAGTTCCTTTCCTTTTTCCCCCCCTCTGTAGATTAATAGAAAAACAGAGCATAACTACCAGCCTAAAAAGAGGAAAAGTCAGTACATTAGTATTTAAAAGCTATGTAAACATGAGTAATGAGTTAGGCAATGACATGCATCTCTCTACATCAGGGCTTAGTCTAAGAGTATTCCTGTAAAGCCATTATATAGCTGAAGTTGAACCTTAACTTGGTATATGTGGCTGTCTTTGTATTTGCAGAAGATTTAGTAAGCTTTTAACAATCACCCCAGGTGCAATGATTTACCAACTCTTCTCTTAAAAGGGGTTTCAGGAGGTAGTAATGGGAGAACTGCAGAAAAAAATTTACCTGTTATCTACCAGTGCTTTCCACCTTTTATATTAAATCTTTAGGACTGGGTCCCACATCACCTTTTTAACATCAGCTAGACTCAAGTGTTCAAGCAACACTTTACATGAATAGGGATTGAAGAATTTAGTTCTTAAACTTGTAAAACATTTTGTTGGCTTTTTTTACAACACAGCCAAAATCAAATCAGCCTTATCTGATAAACAACACTGAATTGCCAGCAAATTGGTTTCATTCAGCTGTTCTAATCAAAGGTAGCCTCACTACAGTTACTAAAAATGTTTGCAATGATTAGTGAGAATAAAGCAAAATTTTAAGTAATACAGACCACAAAAAAGTGAAACTAGCAATAACTGTTTTAAGATAATCATATTAAGATGCAAATCTGACACAAACTAAAGGAAAAATAAGGTCTCCTAAAAATGCAGGAAATATGGAGAAAATGCTATTTTGAGTAAAAGTATCAAGAAAACAAGATGCATTACAATTAAGAGAAAATTTTCCCAGGACATAAATACTGTAGCCAACAAGTGACCCTTAACATTTAGATGAGCTAAATCAGAAGGAAAGTATTTTAGAGGCATTTACCTTCATAAACTTAAATAAGTATCACCTCGTGCGTAAACTACAGTATCGGCAGCAAGAAGCTACCGTATGTAGTACTCTTCTTGAACAGCATTTATCCAAGTGTCTGCTGAAGTATTTACTGCCAAACTAACAATGACAAAAACAGCTTTAAAATGGATTGCTCTCAGTTGGTTCTTGTCTTCTGGAGGAAGATTGTTAAGTCAAATAGTCATAATATGCTGTCAAAATCTGATACTGTCACTATACAGAATGTTTATATGCTTCCTGCAGTAGATCTTTCCCTCTGCAGCAAAGAATTGGTTCAACAAAACTCAATATTGAACTGCTTATATTTTACCATATCAAAAAGAGTAACTATCTTAAACAGCCACAACATGACTTCTTAACAGGAATTAACAGTTGATCCTCAGTAGAATCTATCCCATACTTTCATTTTCTTGGCTAGAAGGCTCTGACTATTTTTGTAAACTGCTCTACTTCAACTTTAGTGATCCCTTGTAGTGTCCAAGAACAGCGATAATTTTAAAGTGTTTTACTTGACAGGAATCCTTTTCTCTTCCCTCCACATACCAAGGGAACTATGTGCAAACCACACTATGCTTTTTCCACACACCTGACCCTGAGCTGTGTACTTCCATGCCTGCTTAGCATAAAATAAACTCAAATCCAGCCCTCCCATGCAGAGGTCCCAGGGCCTGCCACTAGGGCTGAAATGCCCCAGCCCTAGAGAGGCCAAAGCAGGCAAGGAGAAACACCCCTCTACGCTTAGGGTGAGAAGTGCCTCCCTCCCATAGGCCATTGCAGGCACTTGTTAATGTCTTGAGTTCTATTAGTTTGTACAGTTGTTCCACCCCAGTTCAGGCCTCGTTCACCATATTTGTACATTCCCTAGAATGTTCTCCCCTCTCCTGATCCCCATTGGTCCCACTTTGTCGCAGTGTTCCATTCCTATTACTCTACTGATTCCCCTGGTTGGCTGTCTCTGCTCTGCACCACTTCCACCTGTTCCCATTGGTCCTTGACCCTCAGATCAACCCCTTTTTCCCACATAAAATCCTGTGCCACTCAGCCCAAGTTCATCTTTGTCCCTGGACCCCCTCCAAAGCAATAATCAGCTTTTGGATCTCCAAACAAAGACCTTCCCCTCTTTTGTCAGCCATTGTAGCAAGTGTGCTCTGGACCCCAAGAGCGCTGGTCGCTCTCAGAAGAGCCTGCTGAAGCACACTGCTTCACTCCCAGTCTCCTTGGAAGACTTTCTCCCAGCCAGCATCAAAAGCTGGACTAAAATTACAGTATCAAACATCACAGTTTGCAGGTCACAGACATAATAAATCATCACTTCATGTTCATGTCTTGCATAACTTCACATTGCAAAAATGAACTTGATGTCCTCTTGCCTGGTTTTACTATACAGCAGAAATCCAAAACATTTGAAAAACTGTCACCATCATATTACTACTCTTTTTTTAAACTGAAATGACTCAGACACCTTGTATTACTGCAGCAAAAGTCTGTTCCTGGCATAATTCTTTTTGCTGTGTTTTAATTTTAAACGATGCTTCAGATTAGAAGCATGTCACTAGGACAAGAATACTAACATCCTTATTTCTGCAACATTTAAAAATCATACATTAAGAAAAAGGTAATTGTTAAGGAACACGTTCTTTGTTGATTTCTGTCAGTCCTCAAACATTCAAACACTGGAAGTCCTGTCATAATCTGATGTTACTTCAGTCTCCGTGAAGGGGAAAGAGGAATCCTCCTTTGCTGTGGCAGAGACTCCTTCTGCCTAGCTCTGTAAAATACTATACAAACCCCATATCTTTTATTTTCTTTGACTATTTTATCTTCCACCGACATGTGTCAATTCCTCTTGTGATTAACACCTTTCCTCTGTAAGGTTTCACATTCTTCCAATAAAGTTTAAGTAGAAAACACAGACTGTGTGTCTGTGAGTAATAGGAAGCATCTCTATCATGTTTATTTAAGGAAACACCAGTGAAGTATGGCTCTTAGTACCTTTTTAATGTTCATCCAAATAGAGAGCAGTCTCCTGTGTCTGAAAAGCTTGCAGGATTGCTTATCTCCTCGTGAACACTTTCTTCTGATGTTTTGTCCTTAAAATACCTATTTTAAGGCAGCATTTGATGTTTTTATAGGCACAGCTAGCAACTGCAAAGATTTGAAATGTCCAACAGGAACCACTTTCACATAAAGACTAGCATAGACCCATGTGTATTCACTGTACCTGAGCAATCATACAGACAACTCAGATATTATTTCTGTCTGGAAATATTTCTTCAAATAACTTTCTTCATGTTTTGAAAGCACTGGACTTCTCACCACTAAGTTTGTAATTTTAAAAGAAAAATGGCTTATGCATCTTATCCCTCTCATGTATCACTCATATACCCAACAACAGTAATACTCATTTTCTGTCTAGTGCTGTACCAAAATTTAGATTCAATCCCTTCTTAAAGGACAGTATTAGAGGCTATCACTTTTATTAGTCATTTGCACAGACATAAAGATGCAGCACAAGTCATCACAGAGAAGGTGAGAAACTTGTAGAACTACCTTCCTGTAACAGAGCAGTGGGTTGCACTAGTGCTCATGGCAAAAGCCCACCAAGAGCATCATGAAATGAAGCAAAATAACTTCTTGTAAAATCCTACTGAGATAGTCTGTTAGATCTACATTTTATGTTCTAGAGTTTTTAGTGAAGGATGGCTGAAGGTATTACAATCCACGCACATAGGAAATGTTCAAAAAAGCAAATGGAAATAACTTTTTAGTTGTGTTGTATTTTCTTATACAAGGGATTACTCTTATATCTCACAAGTGAGAGACTTCTGTATGATTTGGTTTAAACAAATACAAGCAGAAATGCACAACCTTTAGGAATAATTCCTGTATCAAGTCTGAACCTAAGGAGTTCTCATCAATGCACATTATTCTGAGGGACAACTGACATGTGCAAGAAATTGCACACAACCCTCAATCCCACACAATGCTACAGCTGGCATATGTCTTTCAGTATCTTGTTGGTACAGGTACAGGACTCAGCCTCTGAAGGGTCATCAGGCAAGCCTCATGAAGCTAAAATTTTGTTCTTTCGCCTATAGGCGTGCCATGCATACCTTTCACCCAGAGAATAATTCAGAAATGCAGAATCAAATTGAGTAACCTGTCTCACAGCTGAACATTTCTTGCTGCAAAGATATTAAAGTATATTACATCCTTGATAAATCTGGAGAAATATACGATCACATGATCAATATTTTTAAAATGAAAACAGAAAAATTGTTGCAAATTTTTTTATCATTTAATCTAAAACTCAGTGTTCAACACCATTTATAAACACACAACAGAAAAATGGCTAAATGCTGTAAGAAAAATGCCTTAAGGCACACTGCTAGGCATATGAAACAATTTGCAATTTATATAAAGCATTTCCTGTCCTAGGCTATTACCATTAATACAGAAAGTCTTCAGTCAACTGGTCAGTATAGTAAACAGTAACTTATTTTACCCAGGTATTAAATCCACTAGTCACACCTCCACAGCAAATTCTGCATTCATGATGTATACACTCCTTCTTATGAGAAGCATGAATTTTAGGTAAATAAAATATTTATGGTAAGCACTGAAAAAAAATTTCTTGCCAATGCAAGGCAGACTTTATTCCTTTGAAGGCTCACAGTCTTCACTGTTCCAGAACTTCACCAATGCATGCAATATTCTGTATACTGACCATTCACTTAAAAAAACCCAACTGGCAGCAAAATTATACAAAACTGTGCTAGCCAAATTTGAAAACAGAAAGAAATTAGTTTAAAGGCCTGGTATAAAAAATGTACCCAACATTACACAAATTTGAAAAGAAAGAAAGAAACAAAAATAATAAAAAACCTCACCAGAAAACACACAACTGACAAAACACCCCCTAAACGGTCATTTAGTTTAAATTACATTAGGCTATATAGCTTGGTATTCAGGCAAAACCATCAGGGTAACACACTTATTTTCACTTATTCCTCCCTTAGGACTTCCTTACACTGTATTTGAAATCTTATTCTATAGCAGAGAGAGATAAACAGCATTGTTATTACCCAAGCCCTTCCTTGGTACTACCTTCCATTTGAATTTTTGGAGACAACTATCCACCCACAGAGCTGGTAATATGCACGATGCAAAGACCATGGTAGAAAGCAATTCAGATTAGTATTGTTGCACCTCCCTCCTCAACACTACCTCACTATGAGACAGCAGCATTTAGCCAGCTAGTAGTATCTTTATCAGTGAATTTTGGGATCATTGCTGCAATACTAATGGACTTACCCATACAATCCTTTGAATGATCAAGCCAACTCACCACTAGGCCATTTTCCTTCCTTTAATACCACTGGGGGTTTTGTTTCATTGCTTGGAGGTTTTGTTTATTGTTGGGTTAGGATTTTTTAAACAATTTCTTCTACATCAGATTACAGTTGTGGCAGAAAAGATGATTCAGAGCAAAAAGAAACAGTAGCTAGCTGATATTACACATTTGTATACATAAAGAATGGAAAACTATTTTTCAAAACAAACAGCTGTGGAAAAGGAGAGAGAGCTCTCAGAAAAACAGTGAGAAGGGAAGAGATAACTGAGGGAGAAAAAAGGAGATAGCTGAAAACAAATTATTGAAAACAAATTATTATTAAAATAGTATGTACTGAAATCAGCTGAGAATAACTTCACAGTTTTTATCTATACTTTAGCATTGTCAAAAAAAGGTGAGGCTGATAGCTTTTCATAACTACTGGAATTTCACTAAGAGAGGACTTTATTTGATCCATTGCTATACATTAACAGGTATAATGTTACATGTAATGTAGCAACAAGGCAAGGGCAAAGATGGCAGATACAGCTTTGTCTTACAGACCAGGAGCTGGGCATAGGGAAAACCTGCTAGTATTTTAGGAAAAGTGTTTGTCCTCTCTTTCTTTTTAGAACTAGAAGTCGCAGTCTTAGCTCTTCTAAACTTAACAGATTTACCTACAAGTGACAACGTTCTATTTGAGGAATTATTACTGCTCACAGCAGCAGTAATGCATTTGTAATGCACTACAGGAGTATTGCTGTGGAGGCAATGATTTATAGCATTGCAGGAGGTTGAAGTTGTGTAGGTGATTAGAGCCATGGTTGAAGTTGTGTAGGTGATTAGAGCCATGATTTGGGTTGAGGCTACTAGTAGGGCCAGCCCTGTGCCTGCTTTGCAGGTGGAGAATGTTAGTATGAGGATGGGTAGGATGGTAGAGGCTGATGATTGTACTTGGATAGGTCATATGGCTAGGGCAATGTATATGGACAGTATTATGCTTTCCAAACATAGTAGGGCTGAGATCAGTAACGCTGTCTTACAAATGAAATGCATTAAAAGACCACCAAACAAAAAAAACCTTTCTCTACAAAAAAACTTCCTTCTTAGAAGTCTCATCAGATCTTGAAATATAAATGTCAGATCACCATGTGTCAGGAGATGAATGTTTATTTGCTTTATATTCTGCATGTAAGTTTTGTTTGCAATCTCCAACTTAAGAGGGCACGTACTGGAATGTCTGCCAGTCAGAAAGCAGCCCAGCACCCAGAGTGCTGTCTCATGGGAATCTAACAACTGACTACAAGAAAGCGATCAAGAGGTTCAGCCTCCACATATTTCAATGACTGAGGGAATGGGGACAGATGATGAGACAAGGAACTTTCCTGGTCGTCTGTCTTATCAAAAACATGGATTTTCCTTATCTAAATATCTCTACCAATGCAGCATCTGAATATCACAAGAAAATACTGATTGGTGTATATCCTTACATACTACTCTACAGGGGCAACAAAGCAACAGAATAAGCAGGAAGGAAGAAAATCTAGGCAAAATTGACCATCTGCTTGAATCTCAGGTGCCACAGGATCTAGTGCCAAGATGAAGCTCATCTTGCTGGCTCACCATCAACCCACCACTGCCAACAGAGTCTACTACTCTGAAAATAACACAGGCTACACTTTGAGCCACTTTTGTGTCTTATCTGTATTTTTAAAGAGAAACATGAGAATAGGCAAATGTTCCAGTTTTTGACTGATCATTATCCAGATTCAGTAAGCCAATAATCAATTTACCTCAAGTCAGGTGGTTTTTTATCATTGGAGAAGCATCAGCAGTTTTATATGACAAGAAGTTCTTAAGTTCAACAGCAGATTGCATTGCACATGGACAGAAAGAGAGACCCAAATTTACCATAAGGACTCACCCATATTGTGAAAACAAGACAAGCCAGTTCCTTAGGTTATTATTTACCCACCTGAATAGGCATACACTGTTCATCTGATCACTAAAATGATTACAAAATAATCCTATTTAAATCTTTTCAAGCCACTCGAGCATTAATTTGACCCTAAATATATGTAAGCCTAAAAACTGCCAAGAAAACAAACAGATCACAGGCATTTAGAATTGACCACAGTCTGCCTGAGAAAGCAGAAAAATCAAGTAAGTGTCAGTACTGGTTTGCAGGCAGAAGAAAAATCCAATTTACTATTTCTATTCTAAATTTCTATTCTGTTCAACACTAATGGGAATACACAGCAGTAGAAAAGATTATCAGATTTATTGAATGGGACTCAGTATTTTTAGATGTAAGTTTTAACATGAAATCTTTGCAGGTAAACTGAGAATTTACTGTATTTGCATACTCCTTACCAGACTAATAGTTTGTATCAAATAATCAAGCTGAGGTCAATGTATGCAATATGATATACAAAAATGATCATCTGAATATGGCAGAGAGCGATAGTGCCAAAACTTAATATATTAGCACGTAGATACAGACAACTAGATGTCCACCATAAAAAAATACATAATTTTGATCTGTTGAACATTTCTGCTAGAAAATAAGTCCAAATAAAGCATACTGACAAGAAAATGGGTTGAGAAGGAACCTCCTTGGAGAGCTAGCATATACGAATAATAATGACAGCTCACTACAAGTTTTACATTAAATGAACAGAAATTTCACTTATCTTGCTATGGGGAAAAAAAATCATGCTGCAAGTAGGACACCAGATCAGGCCAGATGTTTATGGGACTAACACTGCGTCACACAAATACTGGCCTAGATCCAAAGAGACAATTAGGACATCATGATCCTAGCACGACACTCTTCCTAAACTTCAAACCAATTTACTTGTATTTATTACATAGTGAACTTACAGCCTATGCTGGAGATATTCTGAACTAAAGTGTCTAAAAGCACACTGCATTATATTTAACACGCAGTACTTTGAAAGCACTGCATTGCATCCCATGAAATTAATTATTTATGTTTAAGTAAAAAATTATATAACCTCAAATGGTTAAATGAGCACAGCTACCAAGAGCAGAATACATAGTCTATAAATGGAAAAAGTAGCTCTAAGTCTGATACTGTCCTTAAATTACCACATTTTAAAGAATGGCATCCCAAAATACACAACTTGCAGTGTTCTACAACCTACAGTATCTGAGCTGATTAAGCACTGACATCAGCAGAGAAGCTTCTGCTCTCTAAAAGCATTGTTCACCACTGTGAAGTGCAGAGGAGAAACAATTATTCCATAATTCCATTGTGAATATATAGTTTTCCCTTTATCTTCAAGGAAATCTATATAAAAATTACAATGTTGTATTTTGACATACATTCTAAAGCAAATTTTCACAGACAAAATCCCATAAATCTTGCTACCACATTCATGATTTCAAGAACTATTAGGCAGAGATAATATACTTACAGGATTAATTCAGTTAACTTCAGGTATGTAAATATAGTCCTTATGTAAAAATAAGTGCTGCTTCTTTCACTCTTTTCCACTGTGCGCACACACACACACACCAAAAAAAAAAAAAAGGCAAAAAGACAAAGAAAAGCATAAAGAGAAAAATGATTCTGTTTTATTTCTCAATATCCACGAGGTTTCATTAATGAGTTATCAAGCAAAAAAAATAAAAGTTTCCATGCCTGCAGCTGGCAACAGAGGCACTCTCCATAGCCGAATTCAAAAGAAATGTCAGTGAGAGTGGCAGCAGCTACAGTCAATGCTGGAAGCTGATGCCTCTGCAGGAAGAGGATGCTGGGAGATTCTAACAATCTGTGCTGCAGCCTAATTCTAATCCATCACTCCTAACTGCAACGGGAAAATGGAGACATGAGGAACGCAGAGTAATTTATATTTAAAGACAAAAAAGGAGTCACCTTTGTATTTGCTAAATACAAAAAAAAGAAGGAAAAGACAAAATTAAAGACGGAAAAGTATGCTAATGAAACTGCAGCAAAGTATGTTAAAGCAACTGCAGGAAAACTAGATCAAATATATGAGAGTTCATAGCAAGGAACACTGAAGAAAAATAACTAGTTCATGCTTGATTTTCATTATTTGACAGTACTCAAACATCCCTTTTTTTTTAAATTAACCCTTCAACATTCCTTCCCTGAGAAATCCAAATTTTTAGCTAGAGTGCTATGACCAAAACAAATCACTAACACAGACAGCTGCTAAAAAACAATTCTCTTTATGAATATCAGCTGCCACAGAACAAAGCAGGAGTCAATAGCAAAACAGCTACAACACAGATAGTTTTATCCCCCTTGGTCTAATCTCTCTAGATGAGATATGATGAAAGTTCAATACATGGGAGCTAAGCAGCAGAAAATTGTTTAAACAATGTCCTCCACTATTACCTTCAAAAGGTATTCTTTAAAACTGTAGCAACTGAACTAATAGTATCTGGTTCTAGCTATGCTTACTGTTATTTACTCACAAAAATGAGTAAAATGGAAACTACAGGTTTGCATTTACTTATTTCAGGTGCATGCAAAATAGGTATCAGCAGTAATACTTCAAACCAATTTATTTAAACAATGTACTTCTGTTAAAACATTCTTATTTGTAACATACTAGGAAAGAATTACACAGTATTTTCTACAACATCTTTGGAACCAAGGACTATGATCCGGTGGAAGAGGTTTCATGAATTTTTTAAACCTTTCAAGGAGATGAAATTGACACCTGTAATTTATGGACAACAGCACCTTCAAAATTGGGACATTCTACGTTTTCCATAAAACTTGAACCAGTGGCGTTAAAGACCAAGGAGTTGAGAGATATATATCCAAGTTCTCCACCATGTCATTTGAAGGAGTACTTAGTATATTAACTGACAATTTGCGTAACAATATTAGGGGCAGGGAAAGTAAAAGTGCCAAGATTTCTGTGACCTTGTTTACACATGAAGAACAGACAAGTTTGAATCGAGGCTGCCCAGTCACAAGAAGTCAACTCAATTTCCCCACAAAACATAGTGTTCTGTTTTTAACACAGGATAAGGTTCAGACAGTCCACATCTGACGGTTCAGAAACTACTTTCTAGAAAAAGCTGAGTGAGTCAGGAGAACATTTCCACAAAGCTGACAAAAACAAGCCTTCTGTCTGCAAACACGAGCCCATGCTCAAACATCTTCCCCTCAACTGACTTAAAGGAAAATGAACTAATACACATACACTAAACCTTCCACACAGATTGATTCCCAAAACACTCTGTGACAGCATTTAATCATATGGGAAGGAAGGGGTGGACCTGACATAACCAAATAAAACACCAAACCAACACTATAAAAAAAAAAGGTCATTTTTTTGTTTGTTTGATCACTTAAACAGGCAAATCTGGGTTTCAGTCTGTTTTCCTTAAAAACAATCCTGCTTCTCAACACATTCTGACTAATTTATTAATTTTCTTCATTGATGAGTTAAAACTCATCTTTCCATTTTCTTGTCTAAAGCACTTACATCTTAATGGTTGCACGACAAATCCAAAAGTCTACATCACTTTCCAAGTCTCAGAAGTTATTCAGAGAAGGCAATTCCTGAGCTGCAGGGCCACAAATAGTGTTATGCAGTCTTTATCAAAGCACACAACAAACATTATTTTCCTGAAAGATCTTTAAAGAAAGAAAACAGAGATAGCATAATGTGTTCCAGCATAATATCAAGATTCCAACACAACACTTAAATAGATTCCGTAAGTCTCTAGAAAGTCCCACTCTAAAAATTATGTGAATTTAAAGCCACAACGTTGATTTGTAATGAATGAACAAGCCACAGAAGCGCAAAGAAATATTTATGCTCAAGTAAGACAGATTTCTTTTGGTGAACATGAGATAACAGAAAAACATGCTGTAATATCTTTTTGTGCACCAGCTTTTAAGCAAAGCCTTGCAAAAAGAATAAGAGTGTAGAAAACATGCAGAGTTTTGGGCACTTCTGTGTTTTTTTTGAATTTGGGTTTTTGTCTACCTCCTCTCCTCGGTTTCTAAGGAGCTACAAATACAAGTGGAAACACACATGTCAAAGTGAACAGAAAATCCCAATACAAACAATAGCACAATGTGGCCTGACATTTTCTACTGAAATACAAGCACAAAGAAATCTTAAAGCACAGACAAAAGGTGTAGTGGAAATAAACAGATGTTTAGACATGAAAATGTGTAACCATGAAAACGTGTAACCAATGGAAACCTCCCCAAGTTTAAAAATCTATAATCTTAGAACTGTTTGGGGTGAGGAAAGATTAGAGAGATAAGGCTGCTGTATCATTACTGCTCTTTCAAATCTTGAAACTCACAATATAAAGTAGCTAGTGTGTCATATTTTTATATTTATGCAGCTATGAAAATATTATCTTCTAGACACAAAAACTGCCTTTACTCGAACTTTTTACCAGTAACCTTGAAGGTCAAACATAAGAAAATAAAATATTGATGATTTAAATTGTCACAGCTGTTTCTCACCATCTCAAGACAATGCCAAAATGTGAGTTTAAACTTAGGAAGACAGGAACTGTCCCTAAAAGTTGTTGGCTTGCTGAATTAAAATTTGAATTTAGAGCCATTTCCTTAACTGTTCAATTTCATTCATGGACAAAGCACTCACATGTGCAGGTGTAACTGAAATCTTAACTACACATCTAAGATTACAAGGATAACCTGCTCTAACTTCCTTAAACACTTCTGGCCCTTAATCTATCACCCCAGTAATACCACATAGAGCTGCTTTGGCAGGATCAAGGATTAACAGTACACAGCTTCGGTCAGGCAAAGAAAATGCAAAAGAGAATCAACCAAGTATGTCGCTTTCTGCTGAAACTGATAAAGACAAAAAATCCCAGGAGTTCCATTCTTGATCAAAAATCATCTGTCTGCTTTGCTTACAGAATGCAAGCTCCCACTCTTCCAATACTTAATGTTTTAAACACATTCAAGTGAGATCTCACTATCTTTCCACTGATGACATGACACAGGGTCTGGCGTCTAAAATTTCTAGAAAAATAGCACAACATCAAGACTTCCTCTGCCTATGAGCTGCTTGAAGCCATCAGGCAGACCACTGCATTTCTTCCTAAAAACTACAACAGAGCATCTTCATACAGAGCATCTACATAACCACACAGCTATATAGATAGAGCAGTTGCTCTAAATGCTGCTATTCATTTACATAAGCCTCTGATGTTGGTTTAGTAAACAAAGGCACTATCTTTGCCTTTATCTCAAAGAGAAAGACTGCATGACAATCTAAGGCAGATTGAATTGACAAACATAACTTGATGGCTACTTATTCCTTTCACATACAGATGACATTTTAAGGAACAGTAAGTAAAATGAGATGGACAGAAATAGAAACAGAATTAATATTTCTTACATGTTCTAAACAAATTGAGAACTTCAGAGGATAAAATATATACAGAAATCAAAATAGCAGTGGCAAGGTTAGTAGTACATGCTAAGCACAATACAGTGATGGTTAAAAACTGTTGAGAACTCAAACCGCTTTCAATCTAGTTGTAAAGCCAAAGACAATATAATTTAGAAAATTACACTTTGACAACAGAAAACATGAATATCCGCAAAGATTCAAAGAGATTTTCAGAATTCTCTATGAAGAGATTTTCAGAATTATTTGAAATTAAGGTAGCAGAAATATTTAAAAAAAAACCAGAGAAGTAGAGAATTATCTTGTTTAGTGAGACTGAAATTAAAGTTGCAGTTTTTCCACAGTAAAATTTAAGTATTGATGAAGCATTTTTAGCAAGCATTAAATAAAAGAATAAACCACACAAAATCTGCTCCATCTATGTATGTATATGCATGTTTTTGTATCTGTAGATGCTTGGCAGGCACTAGGTAACTCAGTCAAACACATCCACCCAGACCAAAACTTGGAAGCAAACACTCCAGTGCAAAAATGGTAAGAAACATCCTACCACAACAAAACTTCTTGTCAGAAGCTTCAGTTTCCACAACAGAAACCACAGTTTGTCTCTAGTTACTCAGTTCCTTTTACAACAGAATATGCCAATCAAACTAGCTCTGAGTTAACACAAACAGATAATAGTGAATTTACTTTGACATATATTCCACCTATTATCTTTGGAAGATTGAAGATGGTCTATCAAGTGTTACTATCAAACCAGTACTTTCAAAACTCAGTTACTTTTGTTGGCAGAGAAGATATTAAATGCTAGTGCTTGCTTTAAGTAAAATAGCAGAGTGACCCACTGTAATAGTCTTTCTTCACCTTTAGTACCAGTAAACAAAATTCACAGTAAATAACTCTGCTTAAAGGTTTCTTCATGTTTCTACAAAGCAAGTATTTTGTGATCATTACATGTTCTGGAGTTGCTGCTTATATCTACAGTAACATAGATAAGCAGCAGTAACATGCTGCTTATATCATACAGTAATATAGTAAGTATCTGAGTAGAAGATGACAAAAGAGAATCTAATACATTTAAACCACTGGAGTAAAGACTGATTTTCTCCTGGGCCTGTCCTCAGACATGACAGCCAGCACATGGGATTTAAGGAAGGATTTTACCATATTAAGGTAACTTACTACCCTTTCAACATCTAACCTGCACAATCTGGTATCTGTCAGCAAGCAATAATATTAAAAGAAGTTGAAGTCAAGTTGGATTAGCACAACCATTCACTAGCATCTACTGGTGCAAAATACAGAGCCGTGTTACTCTATAGGTATTTTACACTAAGAATTGCAGAGTGATGTGTGAAATACATGAAGATCTGGTTGTTACACACTCTTTCCCAATTCTCTAAACCACCATGATGATCTGACAGAATCTGAACCAAAACTGATCTCAAAAGTAAATGTGAGCCTTTGTTGACCCAACTCCCTATAAAAAAAGATCCATTTTAGTTAAATTCAATAAGATATAACTAACTGCAACAAAGCACTCAAACCAATGCCAGGCATCTCATCACAGAGCTCTAACAATGTCACCTTCCTATCCAAAACAAGGGAGAATGAAACACTGACACAGAAAAATTAAGAACGTGACTATTAACAACAGCAAAATAAAAAAAAACCAGACACGCTTCCCAGAAACTTAAACCTCAAGCCATTCATTGCTTCAATGAAAAAACTACAATTAATTCTCTGTTCATAGACAGAGAAAACTCAGGAACAACCAGTATGGCATTAGATTTACAAAGGGCTTTCCCTCAGGCAAACTACTAGCATCATTTGAAAACTAAAATCAAAGCATTTCAAGAAAGAGAAGATGAAAGACTTTCAGAAAACATTCCAAGTTTTTTTTTTTTCAATTTCTTAGCCATGTTTTTTTTAATAGTCATATCTTTGAAAGAATTTGGGAAAGGGAAGTCTAATCCAGTGAAGAATCCTGCCCAGATACAAAAAAATATACACACTCACTATGTTCAATGTGATGTTAAGTAACAAGATGGTTTTTTGCCCCGTTAATATTCTCTCTATCATCTTTCATTGACTCTTCTATACAATGCTTAGTGCAGATGGATGCAATACTAGCCAGAATACTGACATCCTAACTTGTGTTATAAAAAGTGTACCTGTAAGTCAGCTATGAACACAGAAGAGACACTTGGGAAGAACAAATTATTTACTATTTATTTTGGCTCTGCATGCCAAAAATAAACAACCATGCCCAGCTCAGACATCAACAGAAAACAACAAAACCACTTTCTCATGGAACAAATGAACATTGGACAAATAGTTTCATATAGCATTTCAGAGTTACTCTTGTCCCTGTCCCAGGGGAGAACAGCGGCTGAAGAGATAAGTTACCCAATCATGGACAAACTGCAAGGCAGTCAAGGAAGAGTAAGTAATATTTAACATGAAGAATTTCCAACTTGAACATATCAGGTTCTTGTTTCCTTCTGAGTGTCAAGAAACAATGCTTAATTTTTCTCAGTTCTACACAGATCAGACTTTACTATTCTAGGTAAGATACAAACAGAGGGTCTGGCAATATGTAAAATACAATTTTCCAAGGCCATGGATGTTTTGGCCATGAAGTTCAGTCTAAACCTACTGCTGGTTCTAGAAGTGTTTTAGTGATCTGAGGATATCAGCAAAAGTCCCTTCCTCATGTGTTTCATGGCATAAAAATGCAATAAAATCCTGGAGAAAAACTAAAACCACTTACAAACAGCATGATGTGTTTTCATCACAGTTTAAGACAGTTGTTGCTTCAGAATGGGATCTTACAACAGAGAAATGACTATCTCACTTCATTAGGGGAAAACATCTTTGCAGCAGTATAAGACAGAGCAACTTCCATTTTGAAAATCTTGCTTAGATAGTCTTGCATAACGTATGATCCAAAATTTTCCCAATAACGTTAAGTGACTATATTTTTTCACCATGCAAAAATGTCTAAAGCTGTCAGTATGTAACTCAGTTTCTAGATTTCTGGTTTAATTCCTTACAATTGTCACATTTGTTGACAAATATTTCATCATATATATCAACTTACTCATACTTCCATTTCTCAGCTCTTGAGGACTTTAACTGTTCTGAAAAATGTGAATGTAGTCAGTGCATATAAATTTATATTTCCCTGGAATGGTGTGCACACAGTATTCTATTTCTGTATATGGAGTTTCAACAAACATACATTAAAAAAAAATTCCACTTACACAGGGATGTTTTCATAGGCATCTTCAAAGTTTTCCTGCAGAAGAAAAAAAGAAGTTTCAATATAATGTGCATTTGTTTTGTAGCACAGCAGAAATTTACCATTACCAGATAGCACTTACTTCTGCAATAGACAGTAATCACCAGAATAGTCACAGTCTACTGACTCTTTGCTAAGCTTTCACTGCAAATCATTATACAGAGATATTTCTGATGGGCCTACTACATCAGACTACAGCTGAATTAAACCAAAGATGTTTTCCTTTTTAGGTTCTAAGCTTCCACCATGTAAATCACAGAAGGCAATACAGGCTTATGCATCAGGAGTCTGCAGCACACGCAGACTGAACTGCAGAAA
This sequence comes from Zonotrichia albicollis, assembly GCF_047830755.1. Classification (NCBI taxonomy): domain Eukaryota; kingdom Metazoa; phylum Chordata; class Aves; order Passeriformes; family Passerellidae; genus Zonotrichia; species Zonotrichia albicollis. The sequence goes on from NC_133860.1 coordinate 49,985,681, forward strand.
TGCACTAGCTGAACAGTATAATCAACACACAAAACAAAAGGTGCATATACCTGATATGCAGGTTGGCCAGAGTACATACAAGAGGTCTGGAATGCATGACAGACAGCATGCACATACAGCTAGCTCCCACATTAAAAGCTGTTATGTCAACGGTTTAGTCCAGAAATCTGGAAGTTGTTGCTTTCCACCTAGATTCAAAGTTCTTTCAACCTAGATTCAAATTTCAAATTGAAATAAAGGAAGAAATGCACAAATGTAAAAACTGTAAAAACAAGCAGAACAGCTTAGCTCAAAGATCATTTATTTCTGTATCCAGTTTCCAAAACTGGGCTTTAGAAGTGTGTAGCAAGGACAAATGGGCTACAGCACTCCCTCACAAATCCCTCTCCACCTCACACTTTCCAGCCTCTGGCAACCCCAGGTATTCAAGGCCTAAATCGAGTCTGATCATCATGTGATTTTCAACAGATCTCTGTTCCTTCCAAATACCAGTTTCCTCAAGCGCATGTAGACTCTGTTTTATTCATGAGTTATAAAATTAGTAAGGAATTCATGAGCCTGATACCCATTTTGTGCAAAATAAGAATTTCTACTTGAACCTGGCTCCAGCTACCTTTGTTTAACAATTCATAGTTTTATTTATTCAAAAAACAATAAAGAATCAATTTGTACTTACTATTTTCTTAAAATTTTGAAAGCTTTGGTTACATCATCCAACTCACCTCTCTTCTGAGCCAAAGACTGCTACTTTACTCAGTCACTCTTCAATCAAAAACTATTTCCTACATGTAACTGTGTGTTCTGCTCTTTCCTTAAGAAAAACTAGAAGCATGATGGAACAGATTTTTAATATATCCTGGGAAGGAACCTTGAGGAGACTAACCCCCATTTCCATACAACCCTTTTCAGTTAGCCTCTGGAGTCTGCTCCAGGCTAGACACTCTCAGCTCCCTCAGCCCCTCCTCACAGGATTTATGCTCCAGACCCTTCACCAGTTCCATGTCCTTTTTTATACATGCCACAGCACCTCACTGTCTGCCTTGGAATGAGGGGGACTAAATCAGAACACAGAATTTCAAGAGTGGTCTCATCAGAGCCAAGTAGAGGGATAACTTGAAAGAACTCAGAAAAAGCCATTTAAAAGAACTCAGAAAAAGCCAGTTAAATGATCCTCCTGATCTGTGGCGAACTAGAGTTTCAAAAAGCTGAATAGAAACCAACAGGAACATCCTGAACAGAAATTATGTTACTCATGTCTCACCCCAGACACTGACAGCAGTCACCAGTCTTCTAATAAACTCCTTCACTAAAGACTACTTGCCTCCTTTAGACACTTCTGGAGACAAAAGAAGAAATTCAGCTGAACAAACAAGGCAAAACACACTTATAGCTTTTGGAGCACAATTCCATTTCTCCTAAGAAGAAAAGGAGAAAGCAAAAGTACACGTACTTTTAACTGTCAAGTACTTAATAAAGAATAGTATAGACTGGAAATTCACATGAAAAAATTATCTGTGATTTGACGCTTTTGCAGGCTCTTTCACACCTTCATACAAGGGCAGCACCTCCATTCAGGAAGAAACAGAGAGAATCTGCATTCTGTCTAGCTAAACACCTCCTTTGCCTGGTGGCTTCTGAGTTTTGACTCCTGTCATTCACAGTGTTCAAATGGCCGTCCAAGCATTTAAAAGGATGAAGTACAACCTTAATCTTTTTCCCCAAACACCAAGGCATATGCATAGGGAATAGTCACAGATTTTCAAGGGACTCCTCAAAGGTGCTGAAAACAAAATCACTGAAGGCAGCTTCTATGTAAAAAAAAAAAAAAAAAAAAACAACCAACAACAAAAAACCCAAAAACAACAAAAACCAGCAAAACAACAAAAAAACAAAAAGCCAATCCATAGGTATTTCTGAATTTTCCCATGTCTTCCTATTCTCACTGCATGCAAACTGGATGTTAGAAAGTCTTCAAATTGATATCTTAGTCCCATTTCCACAGGCTTGTACAAGTTTGCAGTTGACTTTACAGACTCTCAGAAAAAAGATGGGGGCAGTAGAAGAGAAGCCTAGCCATTTTCTACTCCATTCCACGCCCATTACAATCAAAAAGTGACATTATCCTAATGTGTAAAGTTAAGGACTGAAACAAAGGTAACCAGAATAGCTTCTCCCTCATCAAGTTCTAGGAGTGATCACATTCCTACCACGAAACAAATTATTTAAAAAGTACTCAGAACATATTCACTTTTTTCCAGTAGTCTGTTAAAATCTACTTGTAAATTAAGTCTATTCAACAAAAAAATTGAGTGAAATGTTACATAAAATACACAGCATCTTAAAGGCCTAAGCGTGTATTTAATATACAAAAGTGCACACATACGCATATGTCAATACAAAAAATAAAATCAAGTGATTGATAATGTTTGTCTGCTCTTCAAACTACGGAAGAACAAAAACATGGACAGATGCATTCTTGCACATTCAATTAAAGCCTAGTAAGGTTTCTATTTTCAAGTGCTCATTCCAGCACTACAAGTTGCAGCTGACACAGCTGAGAAGCCACAACAGTTTCCAGAGGTGCTCGTTCATTTCAGTCTACAGCAAAGCAGGCTATTTAATGCAAGGGACGTGTTTTTACTTAGCACAAAAAAAGGGCATTGTCAGGCATTGGCAAGTTCCTTCAAGACTGAATGTGACCTCCACACTTTAGCACAAAACACCGTTTCCATTATTTATATGGCTGAAGAGACTGAGGGGGATGCATTCATGTACTCCGCCTGATCCAGGTTTGTCCTGCAGCAGGTCCCAAAGATACTGCTCCAGTGTATCCTTGCTATAATGGCATCCTGTCCACAGAACATACATACAGCAGAAATCCTCAGGAAATACAAACTGTAGTTAAATGTACAAAAAGGACAACAAAGTCTTTTTTCAGACACTCCACTCAGAAAAAGAAATACACGAGCATGTAAACTAGCACCAAGAGAAACAGTTTGACAACTATCTTGCTCAATACAATGCTGGTTAATGCTGCAATCCACAGGTTTTTAGAGCATTTTTTCCAGAGTACACTTCAATCCAAGAATTTAAAACACAAAAATATATGCAAAACTGCCACTAGATGGCATGACTCAGACGTTTGCACAGATATCTGAAAATCATTAGCACAAGATTTATCAAAATAGTGTATCAATATCAAAATAGAATATCAAAATTTATCAGGAGTCTGAAAAATTATGTTTCTTGAATTGCACAGTCTTTGATTTTGTTTGTTTGATAATTGCATTATTTCTTTATATCTTTGTGATGCATCCTTTTCAAGATGCAATCAGGCTTAAAAATTAAGTTTACATAACATAAAGATACTAATATGTTTTGTGATGCAAAGAAAGTGAAAATCAGAGACATAAATGGACACAGTGTACTAACGCAGAAGAAGGGGAGAGTTCCTGCACTCTAGCAAGAAACCACTCACAGCAGACACTTCACCTCTCAAGCTTCACAAAAGCAGCAAGTCAGGATGGTTCTTTAACTAATATAAGAACATCTACCTACACTTTTGTTTTAATGCACTGGAAGAAAGAAGAAACAACTTGCCTTGCTTATTAGAGATTCTAGCATCAAATGTGAATTCTACTTTCTTCCACATTCATCATAAATCAACTCTAAGGAAATTTCAGACTACATCCTGTGACTCCTCAACTGTTTTTAAGTTCACTAAATATTTTATCATGCTAAGCATTTAAACACTGCTCTTTTCCAAGTGAAGCAGGCCGATTTGATCAATCTAAACTATTCCTTTAAAATTCAGATTTATGATAAAATATGACTACCAAGTAGGCGACGAAGCATCTGGTTCTCCTCACTGAAAACATTACTTCAAAAAACTAAATCCAATAGTATCTAGATACAGCAGACACAATTTGGAATTCATACTGATTGGGCAAAGGAAACAAGGCTCCACCAAAAGTGTTATCCCAAAAATATAAACATAACATGAAAAAGGGTCCTTATTAATTCAACAGACAAATGAGACCACATAAAATAATGAATTCCTACCCAGCATTTAATACTATTGCTCCACCACATTCCTTGTCCTTATCACAGCTCTATTTTGTCAGTATTAAATAAAGAAAAGTTTTAAAGTGCATTGAAAAACCATAAACTTATCTGTAATACCCTACTTGGGAAAGCCACATATTAAGTTATTGCAAAGCATGGGAATCCATGAAGATAGTTGCATATTTAACAAGCATATGCACTTCAAGATGCTTTTGTTAAAACTTCTGTTCAAGTATGCGTACATCTAACTACTCTTTCACTCTTTTGTAATTCAGTCTCACCCCATGATCTTCTCAAAAAAGCCATCAATGCTAGGTGAAAGTGATGCACAGGAAACCCAGTCTCTGGCCTCAGGCATGCTGCCCTACATACTCAACTGCCTGCAGCTGCCCATGAAAGCTCAATTACCATTTTGGAAGTTGGTGACTGAATTCTACTTGAAGAGAAAAAGGCTTCACTGAGAGGTCTAAATTTTCTTTACCAAAAAGAAAGGATAACACACCTTTCACTGTGTTCACGTTAAAGTTGTCACTCTGTATGTGGATTCATCCCCCACGACTTAAGGGATTTTAATAAAACTTAGCTGACAAGTTCAGATGCAGCTTTCTAAAATTACAGGAGAGGCTTCCTATTGACCCTGGCTAAAAGTTGGCAGACTCAGCCGAAACAGCGCTAGCATATACACTGCATGTGGGAGTATGCATTAAACTCCTTGCCTTTGGTAATACTGAACACAGGAAAAACATGCAACCATGGGAAGACAGTGGATGAGGTATAAGAAGAAACTGACCTACAATGCTTGTAATATGAAGGGAGACTACAAAAGACGTTCCATGCGGTCTTCATTTTATTGTAGAGGAGTAATGTAACAGCTGGCTCTTGCAATTAAGAGGTAGATATTACGTGGATGTTAAAATGTATAGTGATGTTACTGTAATACATCCTCCCATAGTCCTCTTTCCCCTTCCCCCTTGTCAGGACATTTGGAGAAGGCCAGCTTGTTACTAGGAGGCACGATGTGACAACACCTGACCTCCAATCAAGATGTAATAAAGTCATCTCCAGCAGCAGATGGCAGAGAAGGAGTTGACTGACAAAACTCTGAGAGGGGGCTAAGGATATAAAAGGCAGAGCATCCATTTTGTAGAGGAGCATGTGGCTTATAGTCACAGGGACTCCCAGGACTGCAATTTTTTCTTATTCAGTCCTTTGTTGCAATTTTTGTTAAGGTTTAATAAAGCTGTTAAAATTTTAAAAGTGAGGGTTGTTTCTCACAATTTCAAAGACGAAACCAGTTTCCAAACAGCTTCTCTAAGTTATCAGTCACCATATACTCTTAATATCAAATGGAACAGAATATAAATATATACACGTCCCCCCTCCCCCTTTTCTGTTAAGAAATTTTGTGACTAATTTTTTTCTCCTTATCCTTAGCCAGGACTAAAAATAATTATAGCCAGGAATAAAAAATTATTCAAAGAAACTGGTGGCTAAGGATTTTTCATTTCTGGTCCACAAAAGTGATAATCTAAAAACACTGTGCATTTAAAAGTTACCAAACATTATAGCAATATGAAAGCTCCTTAGAATATGAAAGCTCCAGAATACCAAACAACAACATGCTATCTCTCCACTTAGCTGACTTGACTGAACTGAGAACTGCTAATAGAAGCTGGAAAATAACAACGAACACCAACACAACTCCCTGACGGACAAGTTGGGAAGACCCTTGCTCAGGTGAAGACCCATCCCTGTGATTATGTAACTTGTATGGAAATCATTAACTAAATAGAGGGGCTGTACATGGGAGGTTGCTAACACTGAACTCTGCATCTAAATAATGGCATGGGAAGCCTGGAAGGGCATGCTTGACTTTTGGAATACCATTGAGCACCCAGGCTTGCGCAACTCTGAAATAAATAAATAATCAATGTCCCTCTTGTGGAATTATTAGCTTGTTGCACATCAGTTAACAAATCTGGTTTTTGTGGACAGCACTCTAAAGCATCAAGTATCAGAAATTACTACTTCACAAAAAAGAATGATGGAGGTGAACAAAAGAGCAACTTATCGGTCTTAAATGACAAAAATTTAGTTTGTGAGACTGTTCAGTCCAAAATAAATACATCCAGCCATGAAAATTGGTTTTGACTCATCTGAAATTAAGAGAAGTAGGGTAACACAGCTACACACATCTACAAACTGCAGATAGTACCTGCATGAACTAAAAAAAGGAGAAGCAGTTCTGAGAACTTGACTTAGAAAACCATCTATTAATATACAGGAAAGGTGTCCATAAAAATCGGATGGCAGTGGCAGAACAACTGTTGCTTAAATGGGCAGTTGCATGAGAAAACCCGACTCAGTACTACGTATTTTCCCATACGTTAGGAAACAAAATACCCAGCATTACAGCAGGATCCAAGAGGTTATTTGTGATGTATCTTCAGCTAATTCATAAAGTATTGATGTAAAGAAGATGTATTTTGATGAGCCAAATAAAATTTAGGTTTCATCTCAAAAATTTAAGATGCTTTTCACTTCCAAGTATTTCTGTAGAATTGACAAAATTTTGCATTAAAAAGTGCGTAAAAATCATAACTTTTTAACTACTGCTTCATTAGACTTCATAGCAGTTTCTTACAGAAAAGAGCAATCTACTCTACAAGCCAGTAGAAAATAAAATGGAAGTTAAACTACATCTTTATGTTTACCGGTAAAAAAAACCCCAACACAGGAGAGAAACATCATTTCAATGCTATCTTGGCAGAGAAACAACTTGGGGCAGCAGAGGAAGGAAAAGCTATCTCCCAGTCTTCATCTCTGTCACCAACATATGCTTTATTTGACACTTCGACACCAGATCCAGGTATTAACAATTAATAGCCTTGGAAGAGAAACAACTGAATAACACACAGTTCAAAGGGGAAGGAGATGATGAAGTTGTTACAAAACAGGAAAATTATTTCCCCTTGCCAGAGACAGAAATAGCCTTGAGGCAGCAAGAATGGAATGAAAATGCATAAGTTCTGCTCTACACAGTACAACCAAGTTTCACATGAAAAGTAAAAAGTAAAATTATTTCTCTAAAAAAAAGCACATTTTTGTGGTTACATATTATTTCAGATTTTTTGGTTTGAACTATAAACATAAGTCATCTGCTTTTTAAAAACTCTCAAGATTATTTGCCTAAAATAAGAGTGTTTTTCCAGAGAGCTGAGTGTACAGACAATGGTCGTTGTTTTGGAGAAGCTGTGTTTTCTACTGCAGATGAAGAACTTCAGTAGTCAGAAGCCAAATAACAGACTTGGTAATTCAGACTTACTTATTCACTCTCATCTAAATAGAACATGCCACATTCAAAACTTGGTTGGGAGTCAAGCTTTAACAACAACAAAAGAAACTAAAACCAAACCACAAAACCAAAATGACACCAAATATTACAACGCCAGAAACACATCCACACACCAAGAAGAAATGTGGATCTGATAAGGTAAAACTCACTTTTGCTAGAAGCTAGGTTAACTAAAGAACTGATGAACAATTAGAAACTAAAACAAATTTCAGTGTCATTTAGCTTGAAAATTAGATGTCAGTAACCACAAGAACAAAGGCTTCCCCATTACAGTCTGGAACACAGTGGCCTTCTGATTTTGGCTGTTGGTCACCCAAAAATTTCCAAAAGATACAAGAAAATTGAGTCTTTAAAAAATATATATACCCTCCAGTTTTTACACAGAACAGACATTTGCAATGGAAACAACTGTTATAATTAAGAGCAGCTAACCAACATGTTACAGAAAGTAGACAGTTCCTACTCTGCCTTCAACTGCATGCAGCCAGATGATTCTTAGACAGCCATACGGTAAAAACCAGGGCAAGACCAAGAACAAACCTCAGCCAAAGGAACTGCAGTCACATGTGTCAGGCTGGCTGCATACCAAAGGCAGCCTCAATGTCGGATCTCAGGATCTCAGTCCCGAGGTGCTGAGCCACCGAGACCACCTTGGGGGGCTCGGGAGTCCTGGAATGTTGCCAGAAGTGTCTGGTGGCTGGACTTTGGTCCTACACAGGAGACGACAAGGATGAGGGCTTCACCGGGGTGAATGGCAAAAAGATTAGCTAATTAGAGGGTGAGACACAGGGTTTAGGATTTATGTACAGGGGGGTTTAGAGGAGTAAGATGGAGGAATTGGGGTGTGTCCTGTCCTTCTTCTTCTTCTTCTTCTCCTCCATCTTCTTTGGCCATGGTGGCACTTTTGGATTGGTTATTACTGAAAGTGCACCCAGCAATAAGAATAAATGGTATTGGGGAAAAATGATAAATATTGTACACGTAACAATGGGTATAAAGATACGTGGCTGTCCGGAGGACGGCACAGTGTGCTCATGGCTGACTGCTGAGCAGATCTCTGTCGGGCTGAAAGGACATCTTTTAGATAAACAATTAATAAACATAAAAACCGAAAGAAGAACTGAAGCCTCTTCTCGTCCTTCGATACGCGGGCTGTCCCAAGGCCACTCCGGGCCTTTCCAGGCCCTTCAAACAGCCAAGAAAACCCGACACCTCAAGATTAAGGTTTTTCTGAATCTACTTGTAAAGACGGGCAGTGACATTTTAAAAACTGGTATCACTCTCACCAGCTATTAACTGGGCAAGCTTCTACTGTTTTAAACAGCATCCTTCCTTCATGACTGAAAAGTGGAAAAATCAGCAAATTCAGCTACGCACTCACCAAGTAAAGCATTATGACTACTTTAATTGACATACAAATGGCTGCTGTCAACAGTTATCCATGATCAGATTCATATCCAACATGCTGCCCAAGAACACGTAATAGAGTTTCAGTTAAAAGCTGGCTAAACACCAGGACAACTTTACTTAGTGTTGACAGTGGCTTCTTCTTCCTATTCAACCTGCAGTTCTTTCTACAAAGGAAGCACTTCTAAGAGGCAGAAGAATAGGATAGTAGCATAGAGCTTTACTGCTGCAATAAAGCTTTCATCTTCCTAGCTGATCACCTTTTCTGTCTGTCTCACACAAACCTCCCTGGGCACCCCCAAGACCAAAGGAGTGTCATGTAGCTTCTATCTGTTTGAAAGTGGTACTGGAAAAAAAAAACAAACCAAAACAAACAAACAAAACCAAACAACAACAACAGAACAAACAAACCACATAATCAAGAGTTCAACATTAATTACATTTGCACCAAAGTGCACTCCTCATAGAAAATCTCTACAAATATTGCATGTGATTCTATTCTTGGTCAACTTCATTACACAAAACTGATTGCCAAGCAATCTTAAACTGAAAGGCAAATACAATCAGCTTGTCTGGATACATCTTCTTTTTTCTACAGTAGAAAGAGAAATTTGAGAAGAACGCAAAAGCTAGTACGGGGCCTGAGAAGACTGAAAGAATACAAAAGCATTCTTCTCAAAAGAGATACTACACAAGGGAAAACACTAAGCTTGTCCTTCCTAGCCATAAGAAAGATTATTCAGTCAAATTAATTCTTGCAGCAGACAAGCCTCTAAGTATTTCAAGAACTCCGTGTCAAGCTCATCAGTTTTTGTAAAATCTTGCACCATCATTCAGTCATTCCACAGAAATTGCATAAAACAGCACTGAAATCAAAAAGAATTTTAGGATGCTATTTATTATGTTTATAAAGTTAGCAAGAGTTCTACTACATCGTTCTAGTCCTAATAATTCCAACATGAGTAAGTACTAGTTACAGCTGTTTTTCCAGGACACTGGACACAAGCATGGATGAGATACCACTGCTGAAAAACCAATTTGATAAGGCTTTTCCTACTTTAAGCCACACAGCTTAACAATAAACTTTCAATAAACTTCTGCTGGCTTCCAATTTCATTATTATTTTTCATTTGATAAAAGAGGTGGACACAACGTAATTTCAGAGACACAAGCAGAGAGCACTTTGAGACACTAACTGAAGGCAGAGCAGCAGAAAGAGAACAAGTTAACTCTCTCAACATAGGCAGTCAAGGCATGAGCAACTTGAAAGTTACTAGCCACACTGAACTGAAACCAAAAAGCTTGGTCTTCCACAATCTGGGAAGGTTAGTATTTCCTAGCCAGTGACCTACCATCTATTTTAGTTCAGAATTGGCTCTCTCTCATCAAGTTTAACTTTCCATGACTCAGTAAAATCCACAGAAACTTCAGCTCAGTTTAGTCAAAGGATCACTAGACAGTTTGCTGATAATGAAATGTTATCACTTCAAGAGATAGGGTATCAGTAGATAAGACGCCAAGATACTTTTTGCCCTCACTTGAGTCAACACAACCTACCAAATAAAATAAAAGTTATGTGAAGAGGAAAGAAAAATATGATTGGAAGATCCGTTTAACAAACAACAGAAAACAGCTCTTATTGAAGGTGGAGTATCATGTTTCCGGTCTCACAAGGGTAGGTCTATTTAGCATTTTCATCTAACCTTTCCACATTCATTCCCATACTTCAGTGTTTGTAATGTGACTGATGAGGCAGAACCTGACAGTTTTTACTTACACATAACTCACACATAGGATGGATTAAACACAAAGACATAGAGAAAGTCAAGCTGCAATTACAATTAAGAGACAGTCCTTACTCAACGTAAGAAACAGACACAGTGGAGTCTACTTCCCACTAAAGCAAAATATAGATAGCTAGACAAAGAGCACATTGTGTTGTCCTGGACTTTACTAAGCAATTTCATATAAAGATGCTTGATACTTACCACTTCCAAGAGATGTCTAAAGCTACCTGGAAAAACCCTAATTATGGTTCACCATGCACTTAATATAGACTATGCAGACAAAATCAAATTACAGCTTCCCTAGAGGGCTATTTTGTCAGTGTTACAGAATGCTTATAAACTACAATGTAATCAACAATCCTATATTAAATCTCATTCAAGACACATTACTTTGCCACTGGTGATATTAATACATTACAGAGATGACCCCAAGCTGGGGAACAGAACAGGTTTACCTCATATTAAAAACAATCTCCCTGTAACTAATAAAGGCTAGCTTTGCCTGTAACAAATAAAAAAAGATGAAAGGGGCATAAAAATTTTTATCTTAGGTTTTAACCTTCTCCTGTCTTCCTCTGGTTAAGTATCTGCTTGACTATACAGCTGATCACTCATTTGTAAAGAATATGAACTGTAATAGCAGTTGCTGCATATTTAGCACCACAAGGTTCTATTTTATGTGAAAAGCAATTTAAGTTATTTTTCTTAACTGATGCATTTCCTTTAAAAGAAGATCTTGCTGCAGTAATAGTAATTCCAACAACCCTATTTTTGATTAAGTTGTTCTTATTTCAGAACTTCAAAGTCTCTATATTTTCTGATCCATGAGCAGTACTAACTGCAGTAACAGAAGAGACCTTTAGAAATCAACTTTATCTAGAGTTAAAAGTGGCTGTAATGCAAGATGAAAGCAGCAACTTTTGTCCAGAGCACGGCTTGTTCTCTCTTTGCAAGACTAGCTTCCATCTCTTCTGAAAACTACTTTATATATTTTCATTACCAGAAAAGCATTGTCAAAAGGTAATTTAAAAACATTACTAGTATAAAATTAGCTAATGATTAACTACTTTATATGCATTCTAGGGAGTTTGTTCTTTCCACTAGAAAAAAAAAGCCAGACAAACACCTAACACAGAAATACGGTGTCACATTCAGACCAAATGTCACATTAAATTACACTAAGCAGAATCAGATCTTGACTTAACCAGCCAGTAAGCTAAAGTGTTAGTTCTTCCTGGGCTACTTACAGGCAAACACAAAAAGAACACATTCTCATTTGAAGTTACAGTAATTCTTGCAAGAAAATAAAACAGAAAAACCCTACAAGTAACACAAAAATTTCATTACATTCAAGTAATAGTTAGCCTATTAATGCCCCCCTAAATTTTGGTAATGTGCCAAGTGTCCATGTAAGTCTACAGCTTTACTTCTTCTGTCATGTCTCCCCCAATGTCAATTCTTCCTCCAGTCCATCCCCAAGCAGAGCATGGTATTTCTTCAGGTACTGCAGGATCCAGAACAGAGACAACAAGTGGACTACACAAGTGCACTGAAAGCAGCATGTGTTTCCCAGTCGGAAGCTGTAACATCTGACAGACAGTTGTAGTTCCATTCCCCAGCATGCACACCCCCCAGTACAGCTTACTGACGTCATGGGGAATTTATAGCCTTTGAAAAATCTAGCTGGCATGTAATAACATGGACAGGATTAATAAGCAGTTGTTACCAGATGTGTCACTCCTTCTACCCAAAGGGTCACTTTACCACAAATGTAAGTTTACAGTTTGTCAGTGCCTCTAGGCAGCTGCTCATGCACACACACTCCCCCCTCCTCCTCCTCCTCCAGAGTACTCATGGGCAATCAGTGCACTGGCTCCTCTGCAGCAAGCCCACACCGCACTAAGTGTCTCTGCCTCTCATGACTCATACGTTGCAAAGGAAATCCTGCATGAACCACACAACGGTTCAATCCAAAGCACTCAACCTCCTCTTGCACCCTTTCTTCCTTCCACCAGCACCCAGACACACAGAACAGAAAAAAATCCAAAAATGTTACATGAGGTGTAGAGATCTTCTTTTAAATTATGGAAAGGGAAGTATCAGACAGACAATTTTTCCAGGCTGACAGGAAACTACTTATATCATAGCTGATCTCTACCTATTACTCCTGTCCTTATCCATTTTCATTTTAGCACACAGTCATTATATACTAGAAAGTTTTTATCAGTTTGTGGATGCTGTTGCAGAAGTCTTTGAAATTTCACATGGATTTTTTAATTACTCATTCACACAAACACTTAAGGGTGACTATTTTTTAATGTTAGAAAGATACCATTTAGACCAAATTCTGCAACTATTAAAATCTAAGGTCAATAGCTACCAGACCTCACATACATAAACTGAAGAGACCAAGTACTATGGTATGATCTACAAAGATATAAACCACAGAACTGATACAGAGTTTACCTTCCCAGAATAAAACTGCTTTATCTCATCTACAGCAAAGACCAGACCTAAAACAAAGAAAAAGGATCAGACACAAAACTTTCAGTCAAGGACAAGAGGAGCATGTTTCAGAGACAACTGTACAGGCAAGCCCTATATCCTTGGTTGTCATCACAAGATGTAACCTCAGCTTCCCCTTCTTCCTCTCAACATGTCTCCCTCACACCAGAGGACTTCCACAAACATCAAACACAAAGCAACATGTTATGTGGATTTAAAAAACAAAAAGAAACTAAGCCAAAATATTAACCACACTGGACGTCAATTCTTTCAGTGATGTCAGGCAACTTCCTTTCTCTGCTCCACCAGAAGAAGACACCCACACAGAAACACTGACAGGAATTGAAGGCAACTGTACAAATCCCATTGGCCAGGACAAGTTGCTTTTTGTAGAAAAACTAGGTAACAAGACCACAAACTGTGTTCCATGTTGCAACTCAGACTGCTGTTCAGAGAAAGCACATAAACCACTAAGTAATGTCTAGTTTTTGTCCCCATTATGTTTTCTTTACTGTTCCTTCATTTGTGCCCATGCACAGCTACCTGTGATGACACACCTGTAAGATGAACACACTGATTCAGCATGAAACTAGTAACTTCAACATGTACCCAATAACTTCTTGCCTACTTTCCCTTACAGCCCTGAACATCCTCCTCTTCATTCACACACATTATTATTTAAAATTACAAGCACTTTTTCAGTACTCTAGTGTACAAATTCACAACAAGCACTAACTGAGAAAGCAGTTAGGAGGAGTCTTTCACAGTGGAACTCTGAACTGCAGAAGATAATAAATACAGACCATGATTTCCAGGAAGACCCTCCTATGGGGGACCTGATTTGTGACACTAACATGACCCTATATTTGTTTCCAGTTCACAAAAAAAGAACAAAACTGGAAAAACCTGCATTTAGTTTGCACTTCCAATCCAAATATAACTTAATGAACTCAGCAGCTAAAAATCCTATCATTCAAATAAGTAAAATGGACTTTTAAACAACCTACTTTTTTTTTGTTTTTTTTTTTTTGTCTTGGATTTTAAGACTCCTTTGGTGTCATTTGCTGAGAAAAATGTTCACTCTGAAGCTTAACTTTGGCCATCCCTTCATCTCACATGACTTGAAATTACATAGTTCACATTTAGCAGAAGATACAGCACTTTGGCAAAGCATCAAACCAAGTATCCCATCTTTGAGAAGGGAATGGCCATGAGCTACCCCATATTATTCAGAGCTATAACCGTGTGGCACTTCAATCCAAATGACATTAAAAAACAGACACTGAGCTGCTACTGAATGTCTCTTTCCCATGGTTTTAAGAAAACTTTGCTGAAGCTGAGTAGACCACCCCTTAACAAAGCCAGCTACTTCAGTGGTGTGAAATAGACTATACAGGCAGGTATATTAAACTGTATTTCTCAGAGCTGCATATGTTTTTCCTGCTAAGATTCTCCATCTGAACATGGCACAGATTTAAATATTTTTTAGCAATATGCTTACACCAAGTCTTACCTTTAAATTCTTTCTCTGGTCCAAACCACACACTTAAATTTAGGCAGATATCTTTGTCTCCAAAGTTGAGTTCCTAAGCTTTTCCCATTTCTCTTGAAAAGGAACATAATAATTAACATCTTCATCATCTATTAAAAATAATATAATATTTAGATTAAAATGGCTCAAACACTGTTGCTCTTCCTTAATGCAGCTAACAGAATTACTTTTCAAAATACTTTTCTTACTGGGAAGAGCCAAAAAAGCTGTACTTCATTAAGTATTCAGTTATGCTACAGTTTATGAAAAAAGTCAAAAGTACTTAAGCTTCACATCCCATATCATATATTACTTTTCTCAAAGTCATTATTTTAAATTGTTTTTGTGACAAATTACTGATTCCCCAAATTAAGGTGGGAGGGTTTTGTCAAAAATGAGGACTACTTCAGTTTTTGCATGTTTACTCAGCTCCTTCCAGACAGCTGAGCGAGAAGAACCTTGAACATCTGTGTAAGATGCCTCACTCTGCTGGTTTTGGCTGGGGTAATTTTGTTCACAGTGGCTAGTATATGGCTGTGTTTCGGATTTGTGCTGAACACAAGAGTTGATTCTATAGAGATGTTTCTGTTATTGCTGAGAGGGACTTACCCACAGGCAAGTTTTTGTTTTCTGCTTTTTGTATTCCAGTTTGGGGAGGAAGTTGGGCGTGCATTGGAGGTTGGGAGGGGACACAGCAGGGGCAGGTGACCCAAACTGACTAAGGGGATATTCTAGATCATGTGGCATCATGCTCAGTACGTAAAGGGAAGGAAGAAGAAGAAAGTAGAAGAAGTAGAAGAAACATCACCACTCTATGGAGTGGTGATGTTTTTCTTCCCAAGTCATTGTCACCTGTGATGGAGATCTGCTCTCCTGTTGACGGCTGAACACCTGCCTGCCCAGGGAAGGAGTGAATTAACTCCTTGTTTTCCTTTGCTTTTGTGCACTGCTTTTGCTTTCCCTATTAAACTGTCTTTATCTCAACCCATGAGTTCTCTACCTCTTACCCTTCTGATTCTTTCCTCAATCCCACTGGTTAGGTAGTGAGCTGTGTGAGCTGTCAGCTGGGGTTATACCATAATATACACCTAAAAAGAGATGGATTTACCAAATCCACGACTGGCAATTCTACCGCTCCACCATATTTCCAGTGGCCTATTTCCAGTTTTGCCACAGGTCCTTAGAGTAGCTGTTTAACCACAAATTACTATATATGCTGAAGAGAAAAAAAAAGAAAAATATTAAGTATTCTCCAGCCCTGGAAATAGTAAGTTTGCAGAAAAGGGGAAAAAAACACAAAAAAACCCTCCCAAAAAATAACAGTAAAACCCCAAAAACAACAAGACACCACCAAAAATGCAAACAAACAAAAAAACCACCAAAACCAAAAAGTAAAAAACAAAATTACACAGTCACAAAGCCATTAAGTTTAACCAACTGCCCCAATGGATTTAGTAACAACAGCCTTAAGGGAGAGAATCCAGACAAAACATCTTCATCTTAGTCCATTATTTCTTGGTGAAAATAAAAGCCAGTGTGATATATTCTATCATCACTATAATCCCACTTCCCTCAACTAAAACGAATAGAAATATTTTTTCTTTCCTCTGACCTACTACTAGTTACAGACAAGTATTCCTACTCACCTACCCAACACTACACTTTTTAGAAGAACCAGTGCTGCCAAGAGTTGACAGACACACAATTATTTTCAGAAACAGGCTTTCCACTAACCTCCTCTCTGTTTGGATGATAGACTGTCCTCATTCACCCTCCAATAAGAGGATTTCTGGAGAGCAAGAGTGCGTGTGAGGTTGACTTCTGGGGATGACAAGAAATCAAGAGGAGTGCTGCACACCCAAACACTGGCTTGCAGAAGTTTATATACCACTCTGTGGCAAACTGAATGCTTTAGAGAACTGGAATAAAAGCATGATTCATTCACTGCATCACAACAAAAAGTAGCATTGCTACTAAGATAGTAGATTATCTTGCCTTAGTATGTGGTAACAGCATTACCTCCTTACTCCAGAATAAGATGACAAGCAAGTCTTTACTCGCTTGATAAGAAAACTTTACCATTAGCACTTGGTGTATGGGCATAAGTCCACACGTCTGTGATATTTACTGTTGACTGAGCAGAAACCTTTTTTTGAATCCAAGAGGGCTTGAAAAAGCAGAAGGAATTTTCAGCTCTCACAAACTCTCCCATTTCTGACTATTCAAGCGAACACTTGACTAACTGTGGCACACAAGTCTCAGCCATGTCCAGGCTCTAATCAGAACACATACTAATAGCAATATGTGTCCAACTCTCAGACTACTTCAGAACTTCAGGAAAAGAAAACCGTACTAGTTGCAATAGTAAGGAACGTTTCAAATATGTCCTTATGGTCAGGCAAGCTTTGGGAGATTTACTTAAGACAGGAGGCACAAGATCAGGCATGTCTATCCCCTACTCCAATATTGAGTCATCCTGTTCCATGCTGCTAAATAATGTATGGTCTGCCAAGAATCAACTAGATTCCTTTTCTCTTTCAACACACAAGAAAGGGGCCCAGCAAGAACCTTTATCCAAGCCAAGGCATCAACTTGGCAGTTTCATCAAGCTCATCAGGTCTAGAGGTTTTTCCAAGCATACTGGCACAAATATGTCAGCAAAAAAAGAAAAAACATTTGCAGAACCAAACGTGTTTCCACAAAGTCACAGCTCTCACACAGATTGACTGGAACTACAAGAAAAACATCCCCCTTTATAAGCTTATATATGAAAGAGAATGGTCTTTCCATGTAGGTTGTGGAAGAAACAGTTCAGAACTGTCTTAAGTTTGAGTTGTGGATGGCTCAACCCTGGCGGTGATCAAGGCTAGGATGGACAGCACCTTGAGCAACCTAGTCTAATGGGAGCTGCCCCTGCTCTGGCTGGGACGGTTGGGTCTAGATGATCGTTCATGTCCATTCAATCCCTTAACATTCTGTGATTCTCCAGTGGCTGGCAAATTTTTAGCCCAATTACCAAGGCAACAGTACAATTTACAGTTGTAGTGACAGTAGCTTTCACTACTCCAAGAAAAGGCTACATTAAAAGATACTGAGTTCTACTTCCCACACCAGAATAGCACCAGTTCAATATACAAAGAATACCCAAAACCTTAAGAAAAAAGCTAACTCTTCCTTTTGGTTATACTGTTTTCCATTCATATACAAGTAAGCATTTAAGTATCACCACCTCATACCCTTCCTCCAAGGAAAAAAAAAACTAAAAACACAAAAAAAAAAAAAACACCAAAAAAACAACCAACCAACAAAAAAAAAAACAAAAAAACCCAACAACAACCCAAACAAACAAAAACAACCCCAAAACCAAACCAAACTTAGAAAAGAAGGAAAAGCAAAATTTACTTCCTTTTTAAAATTCACTTCATAGGTACACAGCTTTCACCATTTACATCAGCTCTGCCTCCCTAAGAGGCACATGGTGCTTTTTACAATGACTCCACCTTTTCCCGTATCTTCTGTACCCTTTATCTCTTGCTCTGAGGAGGAACAACTCACAGGTTAACAATAGTGAATATTAAAGAAGAAAATTTAATCGGAATACCGCATACTCCTTTTTCCTTCTAGTAAATCAGTAAAGACTCAGGTTTTTTTGCCTAATTAACTTTCAGATTTGGTCACAGTCAACCAAGGAATGCAAATGCATGACTCTAGGAAGCAAGTAAGAAATGGAAAAATGCAAAAAATAAAAGTAAGCCATCTCAGAACAACATATGTAGTATAAAATTGAAGTACACGTCCTTATTTTGAACAGTAGTCACAAGGAAACACAGTACCTCTCAGCAGGTACACCTATTAAGTAAAGCAAAGTTTTACTTGAACTTAAGAACTTCAGAATCTTGGAAGGACAGACAAGAACCTAATTTTGTTAAATAAAAAAGAAATTACTAGTCTGTTTCGTTTTCCAGTTGCGCTGCTGAAATAGAATGGTCCTTATCTTAGACACCAATGTGCTCTGACAGTAGGAGAGCCCACACAGAACCAGGAAAAATGGATGAGCCATGTGCCAAAGCACAACACACTGAAAAAAGCAGGTAAGAAGAGTACAAATTTTACATTCTCTAGCTGACTAAAGTGTACTTCTCAAGGAAACAAAATCATACAAGTCAGATGAGGATGTTTAAAAAAAAAATTATCCTTCAAGAGAGAAAGCACCCCCACCACTGCCTCCCAGTTTCATATTTCCACCACATTCTAGTTTTTAAGGTGAAAAGGGCACCACAACAGCTTGTTTCCAGTTTCTCAAAGTCTCTGTGGAAGGGCAGCTACCACCATCTCTTACCATTGAGACTGCTGAAGAATCCTCAGTATAAACATGAGTGAGAAAATAGCCAGTGCTGCACATTCTATAATTTATTCTGAAGTTCATTATTATATAAAGCTACTGATGTAAAGAAGCATATCACTAGGAAGTTCTTTAATCATAAGTGCAGCAGCTGCTGCAGCAGTGGATGAAACTCTTGAGTACTTAAACCAAGTACTAACCGGCTTTTGAATTAAAGACGATGCTGGTTTCATTTGAAATTAGCTCTGAAGATAAACTGTCCAGGCTGGTAAAGCCAGCCTATACAGTGTTTATCCCTGCTTGGGCAGTTCAAGAGAGTACAACATGCATCATAAGACCTTCATTACCTAAATTTTCCTTAATAGCTTAGTTTAGAGATGAAGCACAGATTAGCTGAATTGGCCAAGCTGTCCTTAATACAAGTCAGGGCTTGTACCTACAACTAAGCCAGCACCTAAATACCACATAGATGTTCTTTCACCCCATCACACCTCACATTCCCCACCCCATCCCCCTGGCAGGGCTGTGTTTCAACTCTACGGCAGTCAGTTGCAGGTGTGCTTGACACCTCTCCAAGCGAAAGTGAACTCTGGCCCACACACTGCTGCCAAAGGCATTGAGAAAAATCTGCTAATAATATCAGTTGTGGCACCACTTGGTGGCCGTTGAGTCCAGCTGTAATTCAAGTCCCAGCAAGTCCAGTAAAGCAGCACTCAGAGCTGGCATGACTTCAGTCAGCCCTCAAGAGTTCTACTGTCCCTTACACTCTCCCTTGGACTTGACTGGGTGAGTGGGTCCTGCTGATCACTCCTTGGCTCTGGAGTTTGCTGATCAGCTTCTGGGTGAGAATCATGGTCTCTGCTGGTGCTAGGCAGAGACACTAAAGCACCACTGGTACCCTTTAGGTCCTTGAAATGTACTTTCCTGAGGTGGCCTGTGTCAAGGATGCACAGGGCCTCTGGGGTCATCACAGTAAGGTGCTTTTGCCACTCATTCCCAATCAAGCTCACTTCAGTCTCCAACAGCAGCTACTGGGATGCCCTTGTCACTCCAGAAGTCCAAATGGGTTCTTAATAATTTGACTCTGCACTGGTGATTGCTAGAGCCTTATACACCCATGGGTCTGACATGCTAGGTTGTCGTATCCACAGAGTCTAATAATCATGATTGCCTCTCTCCTACACCTGGATGGATCAGGGCCCCTCCACTCCTGGTCACTGGACTGTCCATTTACTTAATATAAAGAAAATAATATTAGAATTTCTTTGCAAAAAATTAGGAGTAAGATAAGATCTTCCACTCTGGTAAACTGGAGACTGGAAGAACAATTTTCCTGGTAAAAAAGCCATTTGGGATTGTATCTTCCTACAACTCAAGTACCAGTGCCTCGAGACTTCAAGGTAGGTTTTCCATCCCAATTTCTCATGTCTGCTCTGTGATCCCTCAGACTAAAACACAGAGCAACCCACTGTGTCTACCCTCTACATCCTCTCACTTGAGCAAAGAACACTTACTCTTAATAGCAGAGATACTGGGCCGTACAGATGAGGAGTAAGACCTGTCATTTTTTCTGTTGCTGGAACTTCTGGAACAGTTTTTCCCATTGCTCAACCATATTTTCTGGTCCATAGGGACTCAGTATTGCCAGAGCTAACAAGCCACTTTGCCCACCACCACTGCCTCTTTGTCTCTCCAGCTACCGAGCTTTGTCTCATTATCACCAAGAAACGGGCACACAACAATGGTGTGTGGTGTGCTCCACTCATACTGCCACCCCTAATAGTCATGCACACTGGATTTCACCTGGATCTGTGGGTAGCTGCACATTGTTTTGGCCACAATAAATCATCTCTAGCATGGCTGATTCCCTCAGGTGCTGGACATGGTGATCCACTAGCCTGGGTGGCACATAACATCTCCCTTAAAGGGATACCTCTCTCCTTCACACTTGACAGGAGTCACCTCCAGAAATTGATGACTTGTATTCTTTTCCTAATTGCCTTGGTAATGCCCCCTTCTGTGGAAAGAAATCCCAGCTACTTCCTTACTCTAAAATTCCAGGATGGGTGAAGTCTTTTCACATATTCCACAGTTCACTCAGGGATAAGGTATTGAATTGTTGTCTCTTTTCTGTCTTTTCCTCCTGCTCTTGCAATAGCCCTGCTTCATCCTACTTTACTATGAGCTGACTTGTGTATCCATTTCTTCTTGTTTGTATGAATGACTGATACCTGTAAGAGTTGCTCCACCTACAGAGCCCATCAATGGAGCTGGAGTCTGTCACCTTCTTGACATATTTAAAGACCTTCTCTTCCTCTGATGGTACTGAGTAGGACTTTCCGTTCATGAAGCCATACTGGCTCTGACTGACACCTGCATTGTATTTGAATGCTTGCAGAGAAGATTATTCCCAGAATAATCTTCTCCACACTTTTACTGGTCACTGAAATGAGACTGATGGGCCTGTAGTTTCCAGGGCCACATTTGCAGTCCCATCTCTTCAGAAAATGTTAGCCAGATTGCAATTGACTGGGACCTCTCCAGATTCCCAAGACCATTCAAAATTCATTTAAAGAGATCTTGTGATAAATGACATTATCCAGCTCTTTTGAGTACTCTTGGCTGAATCCCATCAAGCCCCACAGACTTCTGGGGATCCAGCTACTTTTTCATTCTCATAGCCATGGTCCTCCAGCTCAGCTTAGCCCATTTTCAGTGTTGACAAGAGAGGCAAAGAAAGCATTAAACATCTCTGCCTTGAGTATGTCCCTGTTTGTGAAGTGATCATCCTGTAATGGGCCAACGTTATTTCTGCACTGCCTTTTGCTACTGACGTATTAAAGGATGAAACCTTTTTTTATTGTTCTGACAGTCCTGGCCATCTTCAACTCCAGATGAGCTTTGAACGCACAAATTTTCTCCTTACAACAAGGAGCAGCATCTCTGTATTCCTCCCATGCCACTAATACAATGAATGCTTTTAAAAATTTTCTCTAACATGTTCTAGTCAGATTTGTTATTACCTGAACTCCTATTTGGCACAAGAAAGAGACAGTCCTGGTTTAACAGCAGTCAGCAACCAAGTATCACACAGCCACTCATTTGCTCTCTGGCCAGTGAGATGAGAATAAGATTGGGTGGAAAAAGTAAAATCCATGGGTTGAGATAAAGACAGTTGAATAACTGAAATAAAGTAAAATTAATAATAATAACAACAGTATAGGAAAGGGGAAGGAGAAGAGAATAAAGCCCAAGAGGAAGAAGTGATCCACAATACAATTTCTCACTGCTTGCTGATTGATATCCAGACTGTCCCCAGGCAGTGACTGGCCCCTTCCAGCAAACTCCCCCCAGTTTATATATTGGGCATGGTGTTCAAGGGTATGAGACCACCTGTCCTGGACAGGGTCCCTCACACCTTCTTGTGCACCCAGCTGCTGGCAGCACATGAAAATTTTTGGTTTAGGGTAAGCACTACTTAACAACAACTAGAAATCACTGTTATTCAAAGGATGCTCATACTGAATCCAAAACACAGCATTACACCAACTAACTCTACCCCAGCTAAAGTCAGGACAAAACCCTAGAGTTTACCACAGCAAGGGCACCAGATCACCTTCAGATCTGTAAATAATCCTTAGTCCAGCTCCCTTTGGCCAAGCAAGGAATTCTTTTATCATCTAGATGCTTCTCAGTCATAAACCTTTCTGTCCAGCCACACCCCTCAGATGCACAAGGACTTCCACTGGGTTTGTGGATTAATTTTGTTTAATTGATAGGGAATCCCCAAGTAACCAATTAAGCTGGCATTAAGACTTTGAAAAACCAGGGCAGCAAAGAGTAAACTTCAAGGGAAGCAGATCTGGCCCGCTATTTTAAGTAATCTTTAGACAGTGAGGGGGGATGGGAAAAGGGTGGATGGGGAGAAGAATTAAAGTTTTGCTTGAAGACTCTCCAGTGGCTGGGAATGCTACTTTGCCTTTAACATTAAGTATATCTGTACATATAACTCATTCCAAATGAATACCAGTGTGAATTCTTTTAAGGGGTGAATTCAGTGTCATATAGCAGTTTAAGTGTTGATGGTATATCAGGTTTGAGTTCACAACTGGCCACACCACAGGTGAACACTTTAATCACATAGTATTTAGGAAACTGCTTCCTAGTAGAGAATGACCACAAACACACATCAACACCACAAAAGCAACACTGCACTCAGGAAAATCCTGAGTTTAAGAGCTATTTTTTTTCCTAGATGGCATACCCACAGCACTATCTCATTGATAAAGCCTCTTAGTCTTAGCTCTCTGGTTCCTCTTGGTGAGTTTCTTTTCCTTTAAATAAAAAACCACCAATGGACTAATACACTTATGTTAGTTTTAAAAAATTCAAAGATTTATTTACACTTCATGCCATTTTCTCCCTGTTCCCACCGGAAAGCCACAGCTGCAGCCAATGAGACATAAATCAGGAAAACAAAAACCCAAAAAACCCCCAAACAAACAAAGAAAACCAAAAAAATCCAAACAAACAAAAACCCCATGGTATCTGGCACTTCCTTGAGCTGCAAGAAGCATCAGGAAAAGCACAAATTTTATTCAGGGACAGACTACAGCAAGAGGCAGCTACCTGGTACCTTATGCTTGGACTTTAGAAGAAAGGTTCTTGCTGGTCTATGTCCTGTTAAGTAGGAAACAACTTCAAGTTTTAGCTTAACATATTCCTCTTCAAAGCTCCAGAGGCAAAGAAGCATTCACAAGTCCCTGCAAAGCAAAATTCTATGCTAAAAGCTATGTTATATAGTAGTATGCATGCACACTTAAATCAGGAAGCAGAGCTCCCATCTGCTGTGCTCTATGTAAACAATACTATTTAGATGCATGTAGCTCATAAAAAAAAGGCTTATAGAGGTGTGCTGCTACCTCTGTATCTATGCATCACAGCCTCTGCAAACACCAAAAAAAAAAAAAGCTAAGACACTCAAAAACAATTACCATGCGCATAAAATCACAACCACCTCATTAGTAAAGAGACTAAAGAGTAAAGTAAAAAAGTAAAGAGACTATACTGAACATATACTGACATACTGACTAGGCAAAGACAGTCCACAGTGGTCTAGACAACTTTTTTTACAAAAGCAGTGACCATCCCCAAGATAACCACGTACCCTCTCCTCCTGAACTCTGGAATCTGACCAGGAAAAATCAAAGTATTTTCTGCGTTAACACTACAGGTCTGTTTCAGACTCCAAAGGATCAAGCACTAAGCAAATCAGGCACATGCAAAGAGCATGAGATCTTTTAGGCTTATACTGAGAAAACTTTACACTTTTTGCAAGGTATTGCTCAAATAACGCCTCTTTCATGGTCTTTTATGCCTACCTTTTCATTTTATTTGTCTTTTGCATGGCAGTTTCTTTTCCTCTGAAAAAGCATTAGCATTTAAGACCAAACTCAATGAAGTACATTCTTTCCTCCTGTTCATACAGAACAGCTGGGCTACAACAAAGTTGCTGAATACCTGTTTCAACAGCTGTGAATTCCAACTATTTGCTCACTGAGAGAGCTGCAAGAGCTAGTCAATAACTTTTTTTCTCCCGACTGGTAAAAATCTCAGCTTCACAGAGATGACTTTATCATTTTGCAGTGATTCACTCTGGTATACAATGAAATTCAAGCATTTCTCATCCTCTTCACTGCTGCCACATATAACCTTAGGAAATAGAAACTTTCACAGCATGCTCTGAAATACAGGCTAACATACATTCCCATTCCCTAACCAAGAACAAGCTAGTTCCACTGAACTGCACAGAATAGCAAGTCCTATGTAGACTTTAGTCACTTGCCACGCCTCAAACACTGCGCAGTGAAAAAACAGGTATTATTAAGTACTCATTCATAAAGCGTCTTCAGCAAAATTTAGGCAGCTTTGCCTTGCCAACCTTCCTGAAGATGCTGCTGGAAGCATGCAACACTAAAATTGCTCATTGTAGACTGTGCAGTCAAATATCAAGTCTGTATTCCCACACGTGCCTGACAGCTGCAGGGATCTGTGTATCTGTGTTTAAAAGCACGCTCCAGTTAAAACTGCCTCGGTTTGGCAGTATCATTCTCAAAAGCTCATCTAGGACAACACTTTCCAATCACCAGTTTCTGAGAGGTGTTGTCAAGGAATCCTGCTACCGGTGTTCTAGACTGACAGTGTAACAAGGACAATCTTCAAGTTCAAGCGATCGTCTGAAGGGATTTCTGTCTGGGCTGTTTGAAGGACCTTTAATAAAACAACGGCGAAATTATAAACGCATCTTACGCACACTACAGCTATGACGAGCTGCATTTCCAAGGCAGTGTCCGTGTAAGACCCCAGGCCCACGGGGCGCTCCGGGACGCCCCCGCGGCGAGGCCTCGCTCGGCCTCACGGTGCGCCCCGCCGGGGGTGGCCGCTGCCGCTCACCTGTCCCTCGGCCCCGCGCCCGCCCGCCGGGAGGGACGCGCACCGGAGCGGCCGCGCGGCACGGCACGCTCGCACGGAGCAGAGCAGAAGCTGGGGTTAAAGACAAAATTAAAAAATAAAAAAAAAAAAAAAGAAAAAAAAAAAGAAAAAAGGGGGGGGGAAAGGAGAATTGAAGAAGAAAAGAAAGCAAATGAGGGGGATGCGGCAAGGGGCCGCTTGCGGCCCCACTGCCGGGACAACTCTCCCCAGCTCCAGGCGACGGACTCGCCCCTAGACCGGCGGTCAGGCCTGCCCCTATACTGTCCGGCCGCCCGCCCATCAGCCCCCACCGCGGAGCAGGTGGGCGACCGGGACGGCCGGTGCAGAGGAGCCCCTGCCCACATCTCCCTCGCCGCCGCCGCGCCGGCGGGGACGGCCGCTCGCTGTCCGCACGCCCGGAGCCCCTCGGTAGTCGCCCTCCGTTTACCTCCTCGCCGCCGCCACCGCTCTCCTCCGTGCCGTTTCCTACGCTCGCCATGTTCCCTCTCCGCTGCCCGCCGCGAGAGATCTCTGCGGCCGCCGCGCACCGTCCACTGCTCACAGACCAGCGGCGCTACCGCCCCACGCCCTTCCCGGCCGCCCCCGCTCGATCCGGCCCGCTCTGGCCCGGCCCCGCTGCTCTCGCCCGGTCCGTCCGGGGCCGCGCTCGCCGCCTCCTCCCGCCCCGGCCGCCCCGCGGCTCCGGCGGCCGCGCCCCCTCGTTTGCATGGCAGGACCCGCCCCCGCCGGTCGCGCCCCGCCGGCCCTCGGCGTCCGCCCCCGCCACACGGCCCGCGCTGCCTCTCGGCTGGGGCAGCATGCGATGTCCGGGGCTGCCGGACCCGGGAGCGGTCGGAGAGTGCAGCTGGACGGGTTGGAGCAAGCGGAGCGTCGTCCCAAACTCGTGCCGAAGCCCCCGTCCTTCCCCCGTCCTGCAGCCCCACCTCCAGCCACGCTGCGGCTTCGCGCCACCGTGACCGGCTTCAGTGACCGCGGTGCCGCAAAGCTTCTCGCAGTCGTTCCCGCGGTGTCCTTTCCAGTGCCTGGGTTACCTGAGCGGCAGCCGGGCCGGTTCAGCACACCTAACCCAGCGGTGGCGGACTGGCGGTCTGTGCCGGGCCCCGCCGCCTCCCCCGGGTTATGCCGCACCGCCCGGCCCGCCGCTCCGGGGAAGCGCAGCGCGGGCTGTGCTCATGTGCGGAGGGGCCTCGGGTGGCATTGCGTGCAGACCCTGCCGCTCCGATGTGTCAGTGACCTACAGGTACTCACTCTCGGATGTCCGGCAGAAACTTGCGCTTAGAGTCCTTCAGCTCCCAGTGGCCAGGCTCTGGGGAAGAGCGGCTTCATCACCATGCTGGCTGTCGCTTGGAAAGAAAGTTCACAAAGCAGACAGTTCTCTGAGAACTCTTAGAGTCCCCCACCTCACCTTGTCCTGTCTTTAGTTCACAGTATCATAATGCTCTTTGCTCAAAATCTACCAATTTCCGCTTTTCTGTATTCTGCCAGCTGAGGTCAATGTCAACTAAAAGGCAGGTGGTAGCATGATGCCCACGTCCTACTGGTTCTCTGGTTCTCTGTCACAGCCCTTGTTAAGAAATACATACAGTTTTGTTAGTCTGGCTTCCATTAGAACCAGAGAGAGATTAACAGAGAAAGAGAATTGAACAGATTCAGCTAACCAGGAGGAAGATACAGTTTAAGAGCTTTTTGCAAGATTTGGGAATATAGTCTAGATAGGTCCTGAAGTCTAAGAACAGGCAGAAGTACAGGCTTTCAATGTAAACTGACAACTGAAGTGTCCCTACTAATCTTACATAGACTGCTCTGCTGTATCTGCTATTTTTACTCAGCTCAGCTAAGTAAAAAGGGGAGGAAAACCTAGCATAAATATGTTCACCTTTCCTGCAAAATTCAGTTAGGGTACCACAGACACACTGTTCTCCCATTCTCATATTGCACTTGAATGAGTTTCTTTACTGGCAACTTGTTGGAAGATATTCCAGTGATATTAATATTTTCCAGGATTGAACTGAAGCATATGAAATATACTAGTCATGCAAAAGCAGAAGACAGGCTCATACATGCTTTGTATTTGACTCACAGCACAGTCATGTCTGCCCACATGTCAGCTCCACCTGAAACCTTTTTTATGCTGTTCACAAAGATTATTCTGCAAGTTATCATTCTCTTTTGAAGACATGATTCTCTTTCTGTTTTTCAACTTCAGAGGCAATCCCTTTGAGGTATCCTTTAGCTTAGAGCATCATACTATCTCCATTTGCAACCCAGTTTTTAACCACTATTATTATTTAACAGAATACTGTGGGATATGCATTATATGTGTAGGATAACAACTAATACATAAGATCTGGATGAGAATTAGTTATGCCGTTCAGCAGAAGCCACACATCTAAGCAGTTATGCACTAGCAACAGTGAATAAAAACTTAGCATGAACACGATCATTTAAGTTTTTGTAGAAACTGTTAATGTACTATAGCACCAACACTTCTAGGTTGGGGAAATCTCATTAATGTGCAGAGTGTTAAGTCATAGGTGGTTGCTGTGTGTAGAAGACGTAGCTGCATGAGTCAGAGGTTCAGTTAATGTACTCAGCAAACTCAAGACCAAGGAGTAGTTTATCATTTTGTCAAAATTAGCTCTTGATAGGTTTCATTTATATTACTGTATTCTCTCTTCCCCACTCTTACACTCTTGGGCAGATTGAGGGTGATATATATCAATGGCCTTTCTCCAGTCAGAACAAAGATGTGTACTAAAATAATTGCGGAGGAGATGACTGCATCAAATCGTGCCTGATTGAGGTAGCTAAGGCATGAAA
The DNA here is from genome assembly GCF_047830755.1 of Zonotrichia albicollis. Classification (NCBI taxonomy): domain Eukaryota; kingdom Metazoa; phylum Chordata; class Aves; order Passeriformes; family Passerellidae; genus Zonotrichia; species Zonotrichia albicollis. The sequence goes on from NC_133860.1 coordinate 50,013,985, forward strand.
ATTGCTACTGAAGTCTGAATACAAGCCCTGAGAATGGCAGAGCCATTACTGAGTTTTGCTTGGTCTTTTAGAAGCTTCTACAGTGCTTGCTTTTACTAAAGTAATTTAATAATGTAATAGTCAAATAGTCAAGAAGGATATCTCAAAACCACACCCCAGTTGGCCCAGTTGGCTTTAATCGAGTTTAATAATTCCTCCCCTTCTCGCTTGAAATGTAAGCATTAAAGAAATTCCTTGTAAATTCCTCTTATGGTTTTCCATTTGTAAAAACAAAACCAAACCCACCATTTCTGAAGCAATATGAACAAGAATAATAGGTTTAAATCCTCTGAGGAGCCTGCAGCAGTTCTCAGCCAGCTCTGGTTTCTATCCATTTGACTATAGGTGTCTTGAAGCAACAACTAAGAAGATTATGAGTTGATTACTAATCTTTCAAAGGGTATTCAGGGAACATTCCAGTGGATGTGTTGAAAGGATTTTGCTATGATCTGACAGAGAAGGCAAGACCTTGAGAGTCTGTTCTCCTCTGCCAGGTATATCTGGATAGAATTCCCACACAGAAAAAGCCTGCCTACACTTTCCTCATTTTCACAGCCATAACTTGCATGCTTCTGTGTGTTAACACTGTTTGGACATTTGATAACTCTTCTAGTGTATCCTTTCATAGTATAGCTATTCACTGTGAATTTACCTCATTATAAGAATTCATGGGACAATTTGGAAAAATAAATATATCTTTGAGCTTAAGCAATTATACAGATTTTACAAGGATGAAGAGTCCTATTCTGCCTCTTATGATTAGATAATATAGAAAAACAAAATCCACCTCAGTATAAACACTTGGTACTGATACAGTTTTCTTGAGGACTAGAAAATAATCCTTGAGAATAATCTCTCTGTAAAAGAAGCCTGGGAAATTGCCCTGGCAGTCCTACAGCTGCTTTCCAGAGGGTTACTCTTAGACTCAAACAGACAGCAAAGCTGTAAATAACACTCATTAAACAATTAGCAGGTTCCCTGATAGAGCTAGGGCAAGTAAGCAGGGCAGAAACTGACTCCCGCCTAGTTTGAGAAGTACTGTTTCATAAACTACCTATTAGAACAGTGAGTACTCTGAGCAGTACAAACTGTATGTGACTCTACCCACAAAAACACCTTGTGAAATATTTTTGAGAGTCAGAATCATCATATTTGAGGAGCACCTTTCAAGATCAAGAGAATGAAATTTCTTACTGCTGCATTGAGTTGCAAGCTGGCAAAAACCCTAAAAAATAAAGCAAACCACAGACATATATATTTGAAACAACTTGTCAGAGATACTATTTTGTAAAAAAAAAAAAAAAGAAAAGAAAAAAGAAAAGCAAGATGTAACAGCCAAGAACAAAAAATTGCTGACAGTGTATTTCCCTTTGGATTACAACTGCCGTGCAATAACTCTAGGCAATTAGGGGTTTTTTAACCAGCACTCTTTTTGCCAATTGAGGTGAAGCAACACCTCTTCTTGATGGGAACCAGTATGAAAATATTTTTTCTTTCCACAAGCTGAGCTAGTCTGTGACACAAACAGTGTTTCAGCCATTACTATAGCAACAGCAGTAATCCCTTTAAAATTAAAACACATGAGAGTGCACTGATGCATATGTGTAGTGGTATGAGGAGGCTAAGGTAGATCCTAAGATAAATTCAATTCCTGCGCATACACACACATACTACCCAATCCTGCAGCAAGTTTTACCCCAGGCTCCAGAAGGAAAAATAACTCTCAGTCACAGCACCCAGTTTCCCATATCCAACTGAAAGGAGGGCGTAGCAAGACACAAAGCAGCTCACCTAGTAAATGCAACAATTGAAGGCACTAGAGTAAGGCAAGCCAGTGTGCTCAAAACACGGGGTCTGGCCTTGGGCCCCAACAAAACCCCAAAAGGGCTGAACTATGGACCTGAATCAACACACCAACATACAATTTTTATGAAAAACATGGAAGAAAGTTGGCTTTCCAAAACACCAAAGTACTCATGTTCTGCAGATTTACAGATACAGACATAAAGCAAAGCTTAAAGTACTGAGTTGTTATACTTAGGAGTGAAAGTGTTCTACCCGCAGTAAGCTGCTTCATCTACATCTTGTTTGTTAGACTTCTCAAGAATTTTATTTGGAAGTGAAGAACCTCAGTGTTATTTCTTTCACAAATATATATATGCAGAGATTTTATTTGAATACCTAGACTTTCATAATCTGCTAGGCATTCTTTTAGAGAACCACAGTGGTTTCAAACTCCCAGCTCTTGTTTCCATATGTAATAGTGGTGGCTATGTTGAAGTAAAGCCTTTTCTTTTTGTCAAACAGACATATTTGCCTTCACTCACCATACTAGCATGAGGCAAATATTACAGAGGCAATATTCAGCACAAAGAGGATCTTGAAAAAGACACATGAGGAAGTCTCTGTTCAGGGAAGCCCTGCGTCTTTCACAAAGCCAGGGTGAGGACAACAATGAACTTTGGACATGGTACAGAGGTTTGCCTTGGTTACCATGTGACTTGTTTCTGTGTGCCTAAGCCAGGTTGTATAAGTGATCCTCAGTGAAAGCATAATGCAATTAACTCACACAGATTTCAGGTAGCCTCTAGTTCTTTTACCAATGTATTTATACAGACATTGTTTGCATAATAGTTCCTATCAACATTTCTGCAGGTGCTATCTCTAACTTGTGGACTATATTTGGATTATTTTCTGTAGGGCCTTATAAGCTTCCTAAGGGAGAACTGTGAAAGATTCCACCAAGAAAGGCTACTTAAAATTTCTAGCCCTAGAAACAAAAAATACCCCACAACATTTACATACATGTCTCCTCCTTCAGGTGGGGTCAAGCTGCTTGTAGGCTGACACCATTTAAAATGGATTTATCCACAGCCAATGCACAGCTTTTCATAACACTGTAAGTCACAGAGTATCTGATCCACCCTCTGCTGAATGTACAGCCAAGCTCAAGGTTAAAGAAGATTGCACTAGACACACACTTTATGAACAACTAATATACCATGTAAGTACAGACCTCCAAGCAAAACCTCGGAGTACCAGGTCAGATTCAACAGGATTATATATGAGGAAATCAATAAGCCGTGCAGAATACCAATAAACAAAAACAAACAAACAAACAAACAAAACCACAAAACCACAAAACAAAACACCAAAGCATTATTATATCTTAGAAGGCTTAAAAGTCTCTCTGTTTTCTGTGATTTTAAACAACTAAGCCAAAGATCTACCTGGCATTTCACTATATTTCAAAGCGCAGGTAGGCATCCCATCACCTACACGGCTCCTAACTGGTCAACATTCTCTTCTCAACATTCTTATCCTGTTCCACTCCACTACCACTCTCTAACATTCCATTCTATTTCATTCTATTCCATTCCAGCACATTCCAACACATTCCCTTTCCCCCCACCCAAAATAAAAATGATAAGTTTTCTTTGCTTTTCCAAGCTTTTGTATGTTTTCTTTTCTGTTTTTCTCCTCTTCTGCTCATTTATCCAACAAAAAGCATTTTTTAGTAAGGGATTAAGAGGCCTCCCCTATAACTCCTTACATCGGGCCAGATGATTAACCCTTTCCTTTCCTGCACCTGATGGAAGATATCTTGGTGTGTGACCTCTCATCTCACTGCAGTCCTCCTCTCCTCTCCTCTCCTCTCCTCTCCTCTCCTCTCCTCTCCTCTCCTCTCCTCTCCTCTCCTCTCCTCTCCTCTCCTCTCCTCTCCTCTCCTCTCCTCTCCTCTCCTCTCCTCTCCTCTCCTCTCCTCTCCTCTCCTCTCCTCTCCTCTCCTCTCCTCTCCTCTCCTCTCCTCTCCTCTCCTCTCCTCTCCTCTCCTCTCCTCTCCTCTCCTCTCCTCTCCTCTCCTCTCCTCTCCTCTCCTCTCCTCTCCTCTCCTCTCCTCTCCTCTCCTCTCCTCTCCTCTCCTCTCCTCTCCTCTCCTGCAGTTTTGTGCTATTTCAGCAAGATATTCTCTGTATTTCTCCCACTCTTATCTCTAAGCTTCTTTCTGTTCATGATCACATTTCATCTCATTGGAAGTATTTTGATGGGGTTTTTCTCAACCTCTTGTCAAAGTGCATTTTCACACAATTATAGATTAATAGAGGTCAGAAATGACCTCTGACTGTTCTCATCCAGCTGTCCTTTTTTTTAAGATATAAAAAGCCACACTACATTATGGTATTTGTTTAGATAATAAAATACATTAATGTGCCATCACTACCCCTGACACTAACATGATGCTTGATGTTTGAATACCATATTGTAAGTGATACACCTCTTCCTGCAGAATATCTTGTTAAATAAACCCTTAAGGATGTGCCTGCTTTGCTGCACCAAGGTTAATTTTTAATTTGCTTTTTTTTCTCTTTGAAACCTTTGGTCCTATTAACAATCTAAACTGTGTTTTGTCATTTGATACTTTTATTAGCTTCAAGAAATGGAGCAGTTTTTTCCTGTAAATCCTGCAATAACTGGAGACAGTGACATCTTTGAAATTATATTACTTATGTAGCTGAGTCCTTTCCAATGTGTTTTTTCATCACATACTGTACTATTTGAAAAGCAATGGAAAAAGCTGTAACTGCACCTTACAGAAATGTTCTTTGCCTTAATAACAAAAGTTTTCAAATATATACTTGCCAGAAAATATGTCACATCTTTTGTCTATTCATTTTGTTGTTCTTTCATTGCTCTAAAGACAACATGTTCAGGATTGAACTAGCTGAACAGATGGTTGCTACATGTCCAAGTCATCAGGGAATGGAAATGCCTGAAAGCAACCCCTTCCTTCCCCCCACCAAAATAAAATCACTGAGACAAAATATAAAATGCCACATATACAAATCAAGGTTCTTCTTCCTACAAAGGAAAAGAATCCTCACTTAGAGAGTATGTTGTTAAATTGTATTCAAAGGTCTTCCCTTCACACTGTTGGAAAATACATTTATTGATTTATTTATTTAAATACTTGTATTTTAACTCTTCTTGATTGACAGATTATTCATGTTATAGAGGCCTTTTCTAAAAAACACAGACCTACAAAACAGACATGATTCCTTCCTCTTGTCATGTAGGCTGCCATGTTCAGAAGCTCCTACTGTAATGCTAGGTCTGCTCCGTCTTCAGTGAAGAGATTTTGCTGCTGTTTGGCTAGGAACTGCCTCAGTATTTTGCAGACAAATACATAGATTTAGCTGAGAAAAGCCTAAGGTGTCTCATCTGAGAACAAAAACCTTGTTCTGTACATAACAGCATCTGGCTACTATATTAGTAAGAGCTTGTGAGTGTTAAATATAAGTGTTCTGGCTTCAAAATTCTACATTAGCCAATGGAGAAAGAGACACATATTAAGAACAATGTGAATTGGTGTATTCTCTTACTGATATTTGTTAGAGTGAACAGTATCTATTAGTAACTTAAATACAAGTACTGTAGGTTTCAAGTACTTTGCTTCTTAAGTTTACTTTGAATTTTAACTGCATTCACGATTTAATTAGCTCATTCAAACCACCTGTTATTTAAAAGTCCTGAAAACGCAAGACTTGTGTAACAAATTTCTTTAAATCTTTTTATTTACTTTATTAGTTAGAATTTATTAATAGATTTAGAGTATGGATAGAGTTATAGATGAATCCAAGCCTGCCTTGTCCACATTTTATGTTGGTTGTATCTGATCTGGCTCTAATCAAGAGCCCAGTAGGCATGTCAGGATGATGCTGTGCCCAAACTAATATGCTCCCATGCCACTCTGGTGTGCAACTGTTTTCCACTGTTCCTCCATTAGGGCTGAAAGTATGCATTCTGTAGCAAAATGTTAACATAGTATTTTGTGGGAGCTTACTTGTCCACTGATTTGGCAGACTCTGAAAGAAGTGAATAAATATACTTCACAAACGGATTTGAGGATAAGTGGACTAGTGGAGGACTATGCAGAAAAAGCAAGCATCTGGTGAACTTACAGCCTTTTTATAGCTAGTTTTGGGCTTCTGAGACAAATTAGCTAATGAATCTTGTAGAAACCCCTCCTGTACCTATGGTCTTTGTGAAAATACTTGGTTTAGGCATATGCTGACTACAGGCTACACATAGAAACTGACAGGGAAATCAGTGTAATATGATTATGCATTTACTTTGATTTGAAAAGCCATGAAACCATTAGAAATTCTCATGGATGGACGGAATTCATATGGATGCTTCTGTCCGCAATGAAGATAAATTTTCTCAAGTAATTCTGACTTGATTAATGTCCTCAGCTTGTATGGCACAAGCCCAGGAGATGTCAAAACATCAAAGAGAGGGTAGACATTTCCCAAATGAGCATTTCATTTACTGGCCACATATAACCTAAAGAAAATTTTCTGTTCATGCATCAGCAAAATGCCAAACATTGAAGAGCATGTAGTCAGGTAATATAAAAGCTCTAAAGAGAATATTTTCTCAGTGTTCCAAGCTTGGTTTACAGGCAGATAAGAGGAGAAGATTTCATCTGAGCAATAAACTAGCTGGGCACAGAGGTATTCTGACAAAAAAAAAAAAAAGAAAATTATGTTCTTGTAGCAAGATATGAGATCCTTTGGGAGACAAGGTGATTTGTATTCCTATCAATTATGCAGAGAACAGTTTTTTGGTAAGAAAATTAAGGCTCATACTGATAAAGAGACAGCTCAGACTTTTCATAGTGTTTACTGTTTTTATTCAAAACCACAAAACTACTTTTATTGAACAAGAAGATATTCTGCTAGGACAGAATAGATTTGGTTTTCTGTGTCGCAGCAGAATGAAAGGCATGAATAGACTAGAAAATATTTTGCCTGTTTCTAGTTTCTACGTTGATAAGCTGAAAAAGCTTTCAAAATTAATTTTTAACTGAAGAACATAATCATTATTAAGAAGAAGAAGAAGAAGAAATATTTTCTCTTTTTATTTCACTTAGAAGGCAAAGTTTAGAGTACTTCAAAGCTTTTCATGAACTGATCTAATCTTATTTCCCACTTTTAAAAGCCCTAATTTTACTTTTGGATTTTTACAGTTCAATATTTCTCCAGGGTCCTCACTCTGAGAAATAATTCAGCATCACATGACTGAGCCAGGGCAGGTCTTTTCAACTCCAGTACATGAAATGTCAAGGCATACTCAGAATATGGGTGCACTAACAAAGTACTGTGAGATATGAATGCAAAGTGAGTTAGTTATTATAGGACTACCTATCTAGACACACTTGTTGAAACTGCTGGCAGTTACTTCACCAGCTGCTGAAGGCCAGTAGGATAAACAACTTCTCATTCTCCATTGCATAAGATATTACCTAAAATATTGTAAATCATCATAGATTTCTTTACTGTAATTTGCTTACATTTGTTTGATGTGTCCTTTTCTCTATCCTGTTTGTTGGTCTATCACAGAATCCCACAGAATCTCACAATCAATTAGATTGGAAAAGATCTCTGATATCATTGAGTCCAACCTGACACTGAAAACCTACTCTCATGTCAGCTAGACCATGGCCCCATGTGCCACATCCAGTTTTTCCTTAAAGACCTCCAGGGACAGTGAGTCCACTAACTCTCTGGGCAGCCCATTCCAATCTCTAATCACCCTTCCTATGAAGAATTTCTTCCTAACGTCCAGCTTAAAACCTCTTCTGTTAAGCCTGTGTCCTCTTGTCCTACTGCTGGTTGCCTGTGAGAAGAGACTGACCCCCACCTGGACAGAGCCTCCTTTCAGGCAGTTAGAGAGTGATATCGTCACCTCTGAGCCTCCTCCTCTCCGGCTAAACACCCCCAGTTCTGTCAGTCACTCCTCACAGGACTTGTGCTCTTCACTAGCCTTGTTGACTTTCTCTGGACATGTTCCAGCACCTCAATGTCCTTCTTGAATTGAGAGGTCCAGAACTGGACACAGGATTGGAGGTGTGGCCTCACCAGCACTGAGTACAGGGGGTCAATCCCTGCCCTGCTCCTGCTGGCCACACTTGCTGGTACAGGCCAGGATGCCATTGGCCTTCTTGGCCCCCTGGGCACTGCTGGCTCATGTTCAGCTGCTGTCACCAGCACCCTCAGGCCCTTTTCTGCTGGGCCACTTTCCTGTCACTCTGCCCCTGCCTGTGGCACTCCTTGGGGTTGTTGTGGCCAAATAGGAGAACTCAGCACTTGGCCCTGTGGAATGTCATGGCGCTGGTCTTGGCCCATCTCTCCAGCCACTCCAGCTCCCTCTGCAGAGCCTTCCCACCCTACAGCAGATGGATACTCCAACCCTGCTTGGTGTCATTTGCAAATTTGTTAATGGCAGACTCAATCCCCTCATCCAGATCACCTGTAAACATATTAAACAAGACCGGGCCCAACACTGATCCCTGGGGGACACCATCAATGAGCAGCCACCAGCTGGATGTGGCACCATTCCCCTCCACTCTCTGGGCCCGGCCACCCAGCCAGTTCTGAACCCAGCACAGAGTGCTCCTGTCCAAGCCATGGGCTGCCAGCTTTTCCAGGAAAGTGCTGTGGGAGACAGTGCCAAAGGCCTTGCTGAAGTCATGGTAGCCAGAGCCTTCCCCTCATCCATCAGGCAGATCAGCTGGTCATAAAAGGAGATCAGACTGGTAAGGCTGGACCTGCCTTTGCCCATTCTGACTGGGTCATCTATCACATGCTCTTGTATCTGCCCAATATTGATGGCATATTTGCTTTATTTAACCATGTATTTAAGGTAATTCCTAAGTAGTTCTCATATTTAATTAGATCCATAGTGCTTTATTCTCAATGCACTTGGGGGATAAGAAATAGTTAAGGCTTAAGCAAGGCAGTTATATTATTCTTATCAGTTCAAGGAAGCAAAAAATGAAGCATGTGGTAAGCAGGCAACTCTGCAGTGCCGTCCAAAACCTTGACCTTTCAAATCAGATCAATCAATGCCTGGAGGTCACAAAAGACTTAATGAAAAAAAGGGAAAAGTTGGCTGACGGCAATTGGTGAGTTGCTCCCCGTGCCATCATGCATAATATGCATTTACAAAGACTTGTCATGGAGATGTTTTGCATTCAGATTCCCTCTCACCAAATGCCTTGTCTTCTTCCATGGCAGCAGCAATTCACTGGGAGTGGTTCTGCAGGGAATAGTAATGCAGGACGAGCCCAAGACTGCTTCAGGAGCTGTACTTGGCCATTAATTCTGTGATGTAAGAATATGCTGGAATTTCTTCATCTTTTCAACAACTATGGAACTTCCTTCCCAGTTGAGTCAATTTTCTTTTGTTAGATGTGGGCAATGTGTCTTTTATGAACAGGAATAAGCCCAAGAGTATTTCCTTGTCCTGAAGGTCATAAAATGTTAAAAATAGCTGTGCTTTACATATTCCACAAATGTGTTCCTGTATGATACCTGAAATGTGGCTGTGCTCTTAATACCTTATAAAAAATACTGAGTCCTAACTTGATCTGAATTCCATTCTTTGCCAATGATATCTGTGGGGTTAAATCTTGTATTTTAGGCCTTTTGCATAATCATATTCACAAATGTAGGCTAGCAGAAATGTAACAGAGTTAAAAAATAAATTTTGTGGCTGTTCCTGGCACCAGCACTGATTTGAAAGACAGTTTGCTGACAGTCTGAAGTCAATTGATATGGAGAAATAGAGAGTTTCCAAAACTCAAATGGAGTTCCAACACCCCAACACCCCTCACACATTTGGGAAACTCATGAAGTTTTCTCACTGGTATTTTGACTGGGTTTTGAATATCCACTGGCTGTCTGAATATGCAACCACTGCTACAGGACCAGGTAGGGTTTTGGGCAGCTAATAAATGGTCCCCTAGTACTAACAACAATTAACTAGCAATTCTTTCATTATTTACTAATATTGTAAAGGCATCTTTGAAGTACTAGATCAGAGAACTGTTAGATTGCCTAGACGTCAAAAAAAAGGTGTTTTTGCAGACACTTATGTCTTCTATATGAAGACACACTGAAGAGGAGAGTATGTATGAAGAGTGAAGGAGAAAAAAATAAAAACTTTGGGGTTTGATACTGTTTACAGACTAATGCATGTGGGCGATATCTTACTGTAAACACAGATGGCTGTGAACCACACTAGGTCATGCTGTGAAGCCAAGCATATATTTGCAGGCTTTTTATTCTCCATTGAAGCAATGATTACTCAGCAGAAGGGCATATATTTGTAGTCCTTAAAATAAAATCTTCTTGATTAGACAGTTTTGAATTAAAGTAAATTATAGATCCAGCAAGCTGAAGCTTAAGAATGGTGTGTCTGATTATGTTTTCTTTACTGGCTGCAAACAAGGCAGATTTAGGTTTTGAAATTTTCTTATAAAGATGGATTAGGAAATGCAATGTCATGTCTCAGATATTTGCAAGATTTTATTCCTGCTTGAGCCAGTGTGCAACGAAATTCATATTGGAAAACAAGGTAGAAGCACTGGGATGCAGTCACATGAAAAGGCAGATGGATAGAATGGACAAGACAGAAGACAGAGAACTAGTATGAAGCTTGAGTAACTAGTTCTACTGCCTGTCCAGGTACATACTGACTGGATGACTTTGTGCTGGCTACCCAGGCTTTCCTGCCACAGCACTATAACATGGCATAACAGGACTAACTTGCATAAGCAGGGTGTCATTAGGTTTGGTACTGTCACAGGTATTTGCATAACCACATAAGACCATGTAATTACCTAGAATATATATATACACTACCTACCTATAATAGATCTGTGTACAGATAGCACAACCTCCAAAGGTCAATGGGCTTATCTCCAGATTAGTCTTGGCCTATAACTACATATTCCTCTCACTGGGAGCTGTGGGAGGTGAGGAGACCACAGAGACCACAGAGATTCTTGTTCTACTGACAGTTTTTCCTTGGGTCAATCAAACCACAGCTGCAGCCTTACTAGCTAATAATAACCAAACGTCCCCTAGGGAGCAGCCGTAGTACTTAAACCTGTGTTTAAGTTAAACTTGACTTAAAATGTGTGGTTTAAGTTAATGTTTCTGATATGGGGACACCATAAACACATAGGACAGCTGAGATGACAGCAATTCATTTACTTGTACTGGCTACAAAAATAAGATGCCATCATGTGAAGTTTCTGCAGCACAAAATTGTTTTTTTCCATAATGGAAAACACAGGAAAGTGCAGAGAAGCAGTTGACCAAACAGTGTTGGTTTATTTGTTCCTTTCCCTTGCATGACAGGGTTGGTCCATGGCTCAGAGGAGGATGTGGAGAGCACCACCAGTTAAGCAATCCTGTATGATGGAGAGCCAGGCTCAGCCAGCTGCTGTCCAGAGGGCATGTTGCTGCAGGGAATGTGGACAGCAGACATCCTGGGAACCACAGAAGCAGCAGTACAAATGCAACCAGGGAGAGGAGTGTTTTGATGACCAAATTAGAGTCATTCTTTGAGGGCACAAGTCAAATGCAACCATGCTCCTGTTCATACTGCGTATCTCAGTGTCTAGTTATATACAGTAACTCTCAAAGAATTCAATCAGTTGAAATTGTCCATTTACCAGAATGCATATTTTTTAGCACAACAATGAGAGATAGTTATTAAATTGTATTAGTTGTAGAAAATCTTATTAATTGAAACATCACATAAGTCTCCAAATTACCATTGGTAAGAAAACGAAGAAGCAACTTTTCAAGACACTATTTAATGTTCAAAATTTTCTGTAACATCTACAAAGCTTACCTGCATGATCAGTGAAAAGAGGGGCACAGAGAATGATCTCCTTGAATTCTTTGCCTAATTAAGCCTCCCTTGAAGCCTAACAGTGATTGAAAACTGCATTCCTCCTTCTTATGCATTCCTCTTCTCTCCCTTTCATTGACAATAGTGCTGCTCTGATCACACAGTAAGATGAGCTCCATGTTCCAGATGAAAAGAACGCAACAACAACAGCAACAAAACCCACAGGAATTAAAAACAGTTTTCAAATGTTTCACATGGACTGCCATTTCAGGTTCCAGCTGTGCCATCTGGTCTCACAAAAGATCTGATTTCTTCCAAAAATGTCATGCAGCATAGCTTCCAGGGTAAAAATGAATTGTAACAACTTCCCTTTTTCCTTTGACCTAGTCTAAATCTCTTCTACTATTTTTCATCTGACATTCTTTATTTTAACAGGCTTTAGGGCAACACTTCCTCCTCTGCCACCTTGAGTTCAATTTTTTTTTTCAGCTTGAAATACTAAATGCCTTTGAAGTAAATATAAAACACTATAAAACTTAGGCAGTCCAGATTTCAGCTACTGAACACTACTTTTTTCCTAACAAAGAGTCATTGTTAGAAGTTAAAATAAAAAATTTAACCTTCATATCCATGTGAAGAACTGCCATGCTGTCCCTATTTTAGAATGTCTAAATCTAGAACACATTTGCAGTCGGTGAGTAATCACTAATAATTATCATCACTGGCATTCAATAGATTTGTTTAGAGGAATAGCTTCCAGTTTCTGATTGCAATGTACCTCCCTGAATTATGCCTGCACAATGCAAAATGTGTGATAGAGCCAGTCATGTCACTAACAGCTGGTCTTTTTTAGTAGATCGAAAATTATTTTGTTGGCAAAGGAGTGGGAAGCCTGTGTTGAAGGAGGTTACGGTGTATTTGGTTCAGAAGACATCAAGGTTTGCTTTTACACTACTCTAGAGGGGCAAATTAATTTGCTTGGCAGCATGAACAGTCTATCTGCCTCACACAGCTGATATTTTTAATAATGAAGTGGGATGTAGCTTTTATGTCATACCGTAAGGAGAAAAGAGACAATCTTTCTAGTAGCTTGAACCACAGCAAGATATGAAGAGGATGATTGGCATGATGAATTTAACACAGAATTGTGGAGAAAGTAATTGATGAAACAAAACACATTGCAAACAGGATAAAATCACAGAATGCTTCAAAACTCACTTTTGTGCTTGTGGTTTAACCCCAGCTGGCAACTGAGCACCACAAAGCCTCTTGCTCATTCCCTGACCAGCAAGATTGGGAGGAGAATCAGCATGGTTCTAATAAAAAAGCTAGAAAACTCATGGATTGAGATAAAAACAGTTTAATAGGTAAAGCAAAAGCTGCACATGCAAACAAAGCAAAACAAGAAATTATTTGCATTTCCCATGTTCAGTCATCCTAAGGAAAGCAGGGCTCTGTTGTGCATATTGGTTACCTGGAAAGATAAACACCACCACTCCAAATGTCCTCCCACTTGCTGCTTCTTCCCCCCAGTTTATATACTGAGCATGATAGCAGCTGGGGTCAGCTGTCCTGGCTGTGTCTCCTCCCAGCTTCCCAGGCATTCCCAGTATTCTCATCAGCCGAGGAGTATGAAAAGTGGAAAAGGCCTTGGCTGTCAGTATTAACAAAAACATCTACACACTGTTTCCGGCACAAATCCAAAACATGGCTCCATACTAGTCACTGCGAAGAAAATTAACTCTTCCCCTGCCCAAGTCAGCACATTCTTTCACCACAAGGTGTAAAAAATCACTGAGTGAGGCTTTTATAAAAATACAATTTATGAAAAAAACCAAGAAACAAACAAACAAACAAAAATCCAATAAATAAATAACAATCAGCATGAAAAACACATGTTTTCAGTTCTGTGCAATGACACCAAAACTTACAGAAATTTAGAACCATTTGGAATCACCACCCATAGCTAGAGATTTTTCTGCCTGTGATTGTCTGCATACTAAAATATTGAAAAGACTCACAGGGCAGTTGTTAATAATCAGGATCAGAAGTCATAAACTCTCAGCAGAACATGCTATGATGAGGATGTGTATTCTCCTTTTCCCATCAACATTTCACTCTTTGCAGCAGCCACCTTCAGCCAAAAGTTTTTCCCAAAAATGTCACAATTTTAGGATTACTTTTTGTTCCAAAGGAAGAGCCAGTATACTGCAGAATGTTATTTGGCTACTGCTAGCATTACAATCCATGTTAGCCCTGACTTTTCAGAAGACAAGTGATTTTTTTCCCAAGCCTGCTGATTTTATACACTGTTTACTAGTGAGATAGAAAGCAGTTTTCTTGTGGACAGCATTGCTTATTGGTAACATGTCTCTATTTAAGAGTTTTGGATGCTATATGATGGAACACTCCATCACATCTATTCAGCTACTAGAGACAAATCAGATTTGCTGGTCTGGACATAAGGATTAATTATACCTTAATATACCTTAAGAGGTGGATGTAAGGGACCAAGACCATGAGTAGTGCAGCGCAAGAAGCAGCCTAAAAGGCTTGAAACGCATTTCTCTGGATGTCCCTTCAGGACCTAAGGCAATATATGTTGTACAGGCAAACTGGCTTGCCTTCATGTTGATGGAGCTGGGAAGCCTCTCACTGACCTAACCAGACAGCCTGATAGCTTCAGTGGAGTTTAGCAAGCAAAACTATAACTACACAAAAAAGGTGCCCTTACCTGAACCTGCTTGAAGCAGAATTCTTCCAGTCAGCTTGGTTATCTAAACAATGGTATGTTACTTTAAGTCTCCCCACTCAGGATGCCTCAATGGTTGATGCACAAGAAAACACAGTATTGATCCACTTCAAAACAACTTCACCATAAGAACATCAGGCACAAAGCAAGAAACAAAAGTGGTGCCCTCAAAGCAAACTGAAAAATTACACACAATTTATGCCAGATGCACACATGTGTGACCAAAACACTGTACAGTTTGTTTGAATGTACTCTGTTAACTGACTCTTGGCAGGGGGGAAACAAACGTCCATGGACAGACTCTGGCACTCACCCTGGCAAAATTGAATATTCATTACTACTATTCTCAAGAAATAGCAACAGCCAATTTTCAACAAGCAGGTATCATCATTTGGTGTAATAGAAAGCTGTTTAAATAGCACAAAAATTGTTGCTAGGGGTAATCTATGGAGATGGCACAAAGGGTAAGATGGGGACAAGACCCTCAAGTGCTGTCAAGAACAATCACCGTCACACTTGAATAGGGTGACGAACTATTGAGGAACTCTTCAGTAGGACATGACTGCTGGCACTGTGGGCAGAGCACTGTGTCACAGCTGTCTCCTCAATAAATATGCCCTATAGTCCTGTCCTCTTTTCTCTATTTTTCTGTGTACAGGACAAAATGGGGTCTTTGTCCATGACTAAGGCTCTTAGGGGAGAAAAAGGTAACTATAAAAAGAAAAAGAAGAAATAATAGTTTGTTCTCCAATCAGATGAAGAAAATAGAAAATATTTTAAAGACCATCAGAGTTCTATACTTAGATTTGAAAGTCAGAAAAACAGTAAATATAATATAGTCTATAGACTATATCCATCTCTTTGAGTGGACACCTTAACCATAAAAGAATAACAAAATTTATGGTGTTAAAATGCTTTTGTACTAGAGAGAATGCATCTGTTAGTTCACCCTCTTCTTACTTAAAATGGCTGCAAGCATTCCAAATGCTCATTTGGAGTTTTTTCAAGTTAGTCCTTATTCAGAACCATTTCTTTCCTTTTCTTTCATTAATTTTTTTTAATTATGCCAAAGTGTACAGAATAATATCTGTTGACTATAGCATAAAATAACTATAGAAATTACCCTGCTGGCACATTGAAATACCTTTCTGAAGTCAAAGACAGAAGGGTATTATCTGCCAAATTTCTAGGCTACCAAATTTCAAGGCAAGTTAGTTGAAATAAGCTCATTTATTTAGGTTTCACAACTAAATTATAACAGTTCAAAACAGGGTATTTTTTTGGATAGATAAAGTCTTCCATATTTCCAAGACAATGATATTTACACTGATATCAAATGCATTTTGATTTTCTTTGAAAGATAAACTCCTTTTTCCCAGCAAAGTATTGAGTACTTCTGTAATCAGCCCTCCAAACATATAAAACAGAAATTACACACTCCAGCTATGAATTATAGATTTGTGTGAGCAGGTTCCCTCCATAATTTTCAAAGGAAAGTTCAGGACTGGAGGGGGCAGTTACACATTGTGCAAATGAAAGATTTACAAAAGAAAGATTGTTACTGAGTCTTCAGCCAAAGGGAGAAGGTGAATCAGATAAGACAACTTAGCTATAGTCCTTGATGACACATGAAATCTTTGCATGCTTTGACTAGGAAATACTTCAGCTCAAAGAGAAAAAACACCTGGGAGAAGTTTATAGTTCCTTAGGTCTTGTACAAGCACACTGGTAGCTGACACTGAAAAAAAGGCTAAGTAATTTTGTTGTAGTGCAACTTATCCCTGCAAATCTGCCTCTTTTATGTACTATTTCACCTTCTTAGGCCAACTGGCATGTAAAACTGTACTAGTAAATATTTTCTCAGTCTTTCATTAGATACGTTACTCAGCTAGACTCACAAAAGATTCCTACGCCATAAACCTGTTGTTTGGCCTCAGAAAGTGAAGTCATGTTGACTGTCATTGAGATTCAGATACAATTTTCTGGAAAGAATACCTAAACTTTTGATGATGGAAAATTTTGGCAGAAATTTCCTGGAAGAAAATGTATATGTGGTATATGGTATATGGTATATGGTATATGGTATATGGTATATGGTATATGGTATATGTATATGTATATGTATATGTATATGTATATGTATATGTATATGTATATGTATATGTATATGTATAGTATAAACCTTCAAAAGAGACCCCACCAAGGGAGATCAAGTACGTAATATATCCTGCATCTTACAATTTTTAAATTTAATTATCCCTATTGGCGCACTTCATTGCTTATTCTAATAGTCTACTCAAATTCAGCTGCCAGATTGATGTGGTTCAGCAACATCTGAAAACTAAGTCCCTGTTTGATCTGGTTTGGATTATATGCATCCTTATTATCATCTTTCTCTTAAGCTTTTCTTCTTCAACCTTCATCTGTTTTAATGGCAGGCAAGAACAAGCATTAGAGATAGATGAAAACCCTTGAGAGAAATCATTCTGACTACTCAGCATTCATGAGATGAAAGCATCCTGTACTCATTTGATTCTCAATTAAGTTATGCAACAGAAATATTCAGAAAATTAGAAATTCAGAAAATTCATTCCAAAAAATGACAGAAAAAAATTTCAGAAATTACCAATCACATATGTTTCCCTTTTTTTTGTTTTCATTTGGTTTGAGTTTTTTTGGTTGTTTCTGTTTACCTTGTGTGAGAGCAAAACAACGTACTATATACTCTGGCAAAACAATGTGCTACCCTTGGGAAGTACTCTCACTTTTGAGACGAGATGCAAAAATCATCTGAACCAAATGTGAACCGAGCCAAAAGTGAGTTAAACATCTGTCTTTGGACAGAATTAATATTTTAGTTACAGAGCTTTCAAATTGCCTCCAGGTTTTCATGTTTAAACAAAGATTCATGTAGAGCCATTATGATGTGTTACCATACATTAATATTTTATTGTATTTGTTATAAAAGTAAGGTAAGATATGTTTTGTCCCAACTATTGCTACATTTTAGGAATGCAATTCTTGTTCAGGTGTAATAGTAAAAGATGTTGTTGGCTGACTTTGAGAGTCTTTGACGCAAAGATTGCTACACCCCTAGACCACTCTTCATTGTCATGGGAATTTTGGAAGCAGTGACAGGACAGATGTTTCTAGACCTTCCCTTTTGTTTCCACTTCTGGTGGGAACAACTGTCCTGGTGCACCCCTGTGTGAGATTATCCTATAAACATCACAGCTTAGCATAGGCCAAGTTAGAAAATCCTTGCTCAGAAGGGTTTGGGCAGTGCTTTCAACTATGTTTGATCAGTTCTTTGGGTGCTGCTGTCCAGAACAAAGGCCAGAAGTAGAGTGCATGACAAAGAAAAAAAACCTGACAACTGCTGAAAGTTCATCTCCCAAAATTACAGCCCTCTGCATAGTTCTGTAATTGCTGTGCTGACACAGTCAGTGCTTGAAAAACAGTGACAGTGTTCCTTGCCTGCCAAGGTACAATGGTAACACAGAGCTCACCTTGGTGTAACGAACAAGGATGAAGCAAATTCTAAAACACTGAATAAAAATAACGTTCAACACCAGTTTGCCAAAGGTATTTTTAGACTACCTACAAATACTAAGTTTGTTAGTCATAATACTCCTGTTGGAGCTTAAGTGATGATCATTGTGATCATTACTTGGATTGAAGTGCAAGCCCAGTAAATTCAGTGACACGACACAGGGCTGGGACTAGCAGAAAATTTAATTTATGATTATGCTACCAAACTAGCCTTTAATAAGCATTCTCATGTCATTATATTAAGGTTATATCTGTTAGAGGAAGTATAGTTCAATACTAACATGGAATGTAATTAGCTTCACAAAATTTATGCTCTACTACAGTTGTGTGAATCAAGAAAGGAAAGAAGGGTGTTTCTTGTGTTAGGAGACTAGCCTGGAACTCAGGGGTTTAGGGTTCTTTACTTTAGATTCACAAGACCATTTAGGATCAGCTTTTCAAAGTAGTTATATATCCACAGCATTTACTGACTGTAGCTGTAATTACATGGAAATTAGTGTTTCAAGCTCACAGGATACCACAGTACTACAAAATACAGAATACACATAGGTTACAATTTTCTCGATTCCTCTGGCAAGTACAGTACTTTTATTAGTTTGTTTTCCAGTTATCTTTCATACTATCTTCACTTCTTCAACTCAGTGTACTTTCAATGCTCTTTGGATTTCAGCATGTAAGACAGAATTCAGCCTAATACCTGCAGTTTATATTCCTTGAGTTGTTCATACATCCTTCATGGCTTTATTATTGAATTATTAAAGTATTTCCAGCAGAGAAAAGTAAATACTTCTTGGAAACCTTGAAATGCCCATGGGCCTTATGCCTAGTATATAAAGGGCAGATTAATTCCAAGCTATAAAAATAAATCGCTCTCTTTGTTCTTAAGAGGATTTGGATTGAGTGGAGTGGCTTTATAAGTATATGATTGCTTAGTACTGAAATTTGGAAACAAAACAGAAAACATATTATCCATTCATGTTTTAAAATTACCAGCTTTGGTATTTTCAAGGAACTTAGCCATTCCCTGAGCTTCTTATTAAGTCTTCCTGCTTGAGGTCTGTGTATTTTACAATTTTGGATTTTTTTAAATGAATACAGAAGAACTTCAAAATCAAACTCACCACGAGGAAAAGGAAGAGAGGCAGTGAGGGAAATTTATATATCTAACTATATTGTATCTGTCAAAATCCATGGGACTATGACAAAAACCATAAATACTTACAGCACAGCAGCCTCTAGCTCCTTCCAAACCTTGCTATCCTCTGTGACACTGTTGTGTTTGGCAGTGACCATCCTTGTGGTGGGGAATTCTGTGATGTCATTTTCACATGGTCTTACAAAAAAACCCTGCCCCCTGATTTCCACAGTATTTGGTTTTCTGAGGAAGGTTTTTGAAAGAAGTATCTTATTTCCTTTCTATGGAACACTAAAAATCCCTGATAGATTTCTGGAAGAGTAAGGTTTAATCCTGCAACTCTTTGGCTGAAATTCCTCCCACCTGTTTATGTCAACACTGCGTTTAGATCAGTACAGCCCTGTCACTCCCACCCTAGATGTGGCTACATCAGATAAGTGACAGGGTGTTTTCAGATTTCAGGTAATGTTGCAAGTGTACAAAGGAAAATAAAATAAATAGAGCATAGGCAATATCAACAAACACATAACAAGGCAGGCATGGCCTTGGAAATTGGAATGATATTCCTCATGGCACAACTCATAGGTTTCAGGGAGGATGCAACAGGAAGTGAGGGCAATAGCTCTTAATCAAGAGCTTCTTGCAAAGCTGAGGAGTGTCATGAAGCACAAAGGTGATGGATGAAGAAAGCAGAGGGTGTAACTGAAGAAGGAAACAGAGACTGTCTATACTTACAGGAAAAATGGAGCTTAGCAAAACTTTCCTAATGAGGAATAATAACTACAATTAAGAGGCAGAAGTTAATGAGAGCTAATAAAAGAATTCAGCATTGAAATGCAGTGCAAATCTGAATGTAACTGGGGGAGGTATAAGGGCATTAGGCCACGTTGTTATTGCTAAACAAAGCAAAATATGCTCTGGCTGAGCTTTCTTACATTCTTAACTCTTCCTATACTACTTTGTTTAGTGAAACTAGCAGGCAAATGTCATAACCTTCTCTCAGCATTCCGCCCATTCCATACAGCATGCAAAAACCCAGTCTCCTTTCATGAACTTTTTCAGGTTTATCTTCACCCCTTGCTTCAACACTATCTGACAATACACCTCTTTTCCCAGCATAATTTTTTTTAGTTAGAGAAGTAAGAGGAATAGCTGAGGTAGCTGGACTTGTTCATAGTTGTTCTCTATGGAGGAGAGAAGGCTTCAGGGAGACTTCACTATGGCCTTCCAGTACCTCAAGGGGGCTTACAAAAAGGAAAAAGAGATTTTATAAAGGCAGGTAGTGACAAGAAAAGAGGCAATAGCTTTAAATTGAAAAAAGGCAAGTTTAGATTAGATGTTAAGATGAATACTGTGAGGGCTAAGCACTGGAGCAGGATGATCAAAAAGGCTGTGGATGTCCCATCCCCAGTAATGTCCAAGACCAGGCTGGACAGGGTAATTGAGTGACGTGTTCCACTGGAAGGTATCCCTGTTCACAGCAGTGAGTGTTGTAACAAGATGATCTTTAAGGTCGCTTTGAACTCAAGCCATACTTTGATTCTCTGATTCCATTGATATTTTGTCTTGAAGCAAGTGCAAAGGCTGTGGTTCCATGGGTATGTGCACCAGGTATATCAGGTTAGGGCAAGCCAGATTTACCTCTGTTGTCTTCCTTAACACGTTGTGCTCATGTCAGCCTTGTCACACTACTTCAGTGGGGAACTACCAGATGATTGGCATATATATATCTATATATCTATATATCTATATATCTATATATCTATATATCTATATATCTATATATCTATCTCCTTTTTTTAAATGTTGGTATGAGCAGTGTTAGGTAATAGGTTATGTATCTCATTAGCCCTTTCCATGGTACCAAGGCATTAAGTTTTTACTTTGGAAGAATAAGCATATTAAAGGAGAGTGTAGCCAGGTGGGGATCGGTCTTTTTCCCCAGATAACAAGTAGCAGAATGAGGGGACAGTCTTAAGCTGTGCCAGTATTATGTTTTGTTTTGTTTGGGCTTTTTTGTTTTGTTGGTTTTGGTGTGTTTTTTTTTTTTTTTTTGTTTTTTTTTTGTTTTTTTTTGTTTTTTTTTGTTTGTTTCGGGAGCTGTTTTCTCCCTAGCGAGCGCTGCCCGACGTTTTCCGCCCGGCAGGAGAGGCACGGCAGCCGCTTTCCCGGTCAGGCGCAGCCCCCGCTCCCGCCCGCGGCCCGTGACGCGTGTGGCGGGCCGGGCGCAGGGCGGGCCCGGCGGCCATGGCGGCCATGGCGGCCGTGGTGCCCGATTACGAGTTGGCCGAGCTGTACACGCGCGCGTTCCGCGTGGGCGCCCTGGGCCTCGGCTGGCGGCGGCTGCTGGGGCCGCCCGACCTCTCGCTGGCGGCGGAGGCGCAAGAGGAGGAGGAGGAGGAGGAGGACGCGGCCGTGGCGGCGGCGCTGGGCTGCGCGCCGGGCACGGCGGCCGAGGTGCGCGCCGTCTGCAGGTGAGGCAGGCCGGCTGTGTGCAGGCCGGGATTTGTGGCTCCGGTGCGAGGGGGATGCCGGTGGCCTCGCCTGGCGCTGGTGCGGGGAGGCGGCTGGTGCTGTCCCCGCACGCCGCGGCGGTTCCTGGGGAGAAGCGGAAGGTGCTCGGGCAAAGCCGCTTCAGAGCAGCCTCTTCCGGACCTGTGGCACGCGTTTGTTTATATTTCCCGAGTAAATACAAAGTCATAGACTGTCCGGGAGCTGGAATGGACCTAGAAGCCATATAGTCCCATGCCATGTCCAGGGACACATTCCACGAGACCAAATAGCTTAGAGCTTCATTCAGCCTGGCCTTGAACACTGCCAGACTTCCAGCATCCACAGCCTCTCCGGACAAACTCTTCTAGTGCCTCACCCACCTCACAGTAAAGAATTTCTTCATAATACCCAGTCCAAATTTGCCCCTTTCTCATTTGTACTGAATACTCCTTCTCTTGTAGTACAGTTCCTTATGAAGAGTTGGTCACCAAAATCTCTGGAGGCCAAAAATGCCGTGAAGGCAAGCAGTTTTTGTGGAGGGTAGTGCTCCAGTTGTGGAAACTTTGTTACATCTGTGAATTTGCACAAACAGTTTGGCGCTTAAAGTTACATGGGTAAACATTTAGTAACATGGTTAAGGACTTCAGGGCACCTGAATGTCTTAATGGTTTTAGGAGACAGCAGTTGTACAATGACACATATACCTTATATGAAGAAATAAGCCAGGCATATGTTTGTATTAACAAAGAATCATAAAATCACAGAATGGCTTGGAAGAACCTTGAAAGATGATTTTGTTCCCATCCCCCTGCCATGGGCAGGAACACCTTTCACTAGAGCAGGTTGCTCAAAGCCTGATCCAGCCTGGCCTTGGATGCTGCCAGGAATGGGCATCCACAGCTTCTCTGGGCAACCTGTTCATGTGCCTCAACAGCCTCACAGCAGAAAACTTCTTCCTAATGCTAATCTAAGCCTACTCTTTTAGTCTGAATCCCTTAAAAACATCATTTAGAGTAGGTAAATGTTCAGGTAGCTGGCTGCATACAGTACCTGTTTAGTGTCTCTTGGTCTTTAGCCTCCACTGACTTGTTTTTCTCAGGGCTGGTGGTGAAGTCAGAGATATGTAAATGCTTTGCGGGTGTTGAGGCAGCAGCAAATCTAACACGCGATGGCTGGAAGGCTTTCAGGTCACGTGGATAGTGAGAATTGTCCTTCACCTGTAGAAGAGGCCTGATTTCAGGCAGTAATTCCTGTAGAAAGCATCACAGTTGGTTATTTACCTGTAGTCTGTCAGTAAGGAAGACATGCCAGAGTTCTGATCCTATCCTATAACTTTGTGCTTCACCTCTTACAGTTCTGATGGCTTGCATAACTTTTTACCATTACTAGACTTAGTAAAAATAATGGTTTTGGTTCAAAGAAAAAAAAAGTATTCTGAAGTGGCAGAAACTGTGACAATTACTCTGTAAGCTCTTCCAGTCTAGATTGTCGCTGATTGCTCCTGTGCTGTGCCTTATTCTCTGTGGCAGGTCTGTTGCCTGAACCTGTCTTTGCTGTTTTCGTTTGAATTCCAAGGTGGTGGTTTCTTTATTTTTTCCCCCTCATTCCTTCTGCTTTTTTTTCTTCTGTATTGCTTTCTTCAGTTTACACCTGCTGCATTTCACTTGCTGTCTGCATTTGCTAGTGTTACAGGGCAATGCTGTCTGCTTGAGGCTGAGTGTACTGTGAACAGTGGTCATTTGGGAAGGAGAAAAAAGACTGGTGATCTACGAAGGGGAGAGAACTGATCATCTGGCAGCCTTTTGTTGGCTTTGCAGGAGAATTAAGCTAAACCTGCACATCCTGGTGTGACCTTTCCCCCGTTCAGACTAGAAATCCCAATCTGTAATCTCCATGTGCTTTCGCTGTTAAATTAAATGTCCCTAGCCTCTTCAGTCCCTCCTCCACATTTGCCAACCTCAAATCGCCACCTCTGATCACTTTCACTCACTGGCCTTGAGCTGCCCATACTCCTGTCTTGAGGAGAGATGGGAACACTGGGCTACACCAGGATCTGTTCTATGGTATCCTGGGATCACATTTATTACTGGTATAAATATAATTTTGTAAGTGATGAAATGAACATGTAATGGATATAAACACAGATTTTTCTGACTCTACTTCTGAGGAAACTTCTGACAAATTAAGTAGGTTTTCTTGGGATAGAAGAGAGATAGGAAGATGTGGATACTCCTACATCTATTTTTAAAATCAGGTAGGATTAAAATAATCTTTCATGGATTCAGGATGAAGTTTTTCAGTATCCATCATTAAATTTTTTTCAGAATAGTTGTATAGTGTACGTTTAAGTACTCCTGACAATGTAGGGTCTTCTGGTGAGGAGACAGGGTATCATGTTTAAATGCTGTTTAACTCTTTGAGCACCCCAGTGCAATGTGGTTATTGTGGGATGGTTTTTTGGTTTTTTTTTTGTTTGGTTGGTTTGGGGTTTTTTTGTTGGTTTGTTTTTTGGGCTTTTTGGAGTTTTTTTTTAACTTTTTGTTTGTTTTGTTGGGTTGTTTTTGTTTATTTGTTGCTTCATTTTTGTTGCTGTTTTGCTTGTTTGGTTTTGGGTAATTATTATTTTTTTTTAATTCTGTTTTCTTCCTGTAATACATTTCTGCAAATAGAATGCAGGAAGAAATTTGTGTCTTCCCTCACTTGCATTTGACTCAGTAAAAGTGCCTTGCATATTGCTCAAGTGGTATGCTGAAAATCGTTGTGGAGATTGGTCGTGTTTTCATCTTAAACAGATGTAAAATTGTATCTTTTTCTGGAAGACTCCATCATAATTCTCTTAAATAACCAAGATGTCAAAAAAGTAAAATTCTAAGCTTTGTTCAATTGCCTCAGGAATCTGTAAGCAAAGAAGTTTACCTTGGTATTCGTGATTGGTGCTTGAGTGACTGAAGACCTTGAATGTTGGAGGTGCTGAGTTATGTTATTCTGTTTTGTCTTCTGTGTGATGTGTTTCTTGCATGTATAGGGCAGGCTAAGCCTCAAATCACTGTGGGTTTTAGGTAGGTCAAGAGAGGTGAGGCTTGCAGGTACCTCATTCAACTTCAGCCCTAATTCACCCTCTTGTTTTATTAGAGGGGGTAGTTGTAAATATCTCTTGGGATGTGTTATAAAGCTGCATTAAGCTAGCATTAACGTCTTAACGTATTAGTATTTAGTGTCTTGTGGTATTAGTGTCTCAAAGGTGATGAAAGTACTACCTTTAAAATATGTGCAATGTAAAGAGTAATATGAACACTGTAACCCCTTATTAAAAAGTATCAGGCCAAATACTAAAATATCTTTGAATATCTAAAAGAGAAAACTCGTTGTGCTGCTAGAATATCTAGGAAAAGTAAAGTCACAGACTTTGAAAACTTCACTGCTTCCAAGTCTACATTTCCAGAGACTTCTCTTTAGCCTTTTTATTTCTGATCACCTAAAAATATCTTTGTAAGGGACATAAGTTTACATAACACTTGGCATTTGACTTCTTTCAGGAGACACTTTCAGCTATTGTTCCTCATTACCGTCCTACACTTCTCCTTAGTTTCCATTAAACAGCATGGTCAGTGTTTTCCCCTCTCTATAACTAAGTGCACTGGGTCAATTTGTCATGCATGCAGGGAATAGTCCTGGTGGGGACACAGTAGTATCCTAAGCTTGCAGCAGTCAGGAGTGAGGTGTTCCTAGTGAAAACTCTGTATTGCACGCACTTCTGTGTCTTAGGTGTCTGACACTGACTTAGCCTTCATTTCTGAAGGGATCAGCATATAATTCCTGTTTGTAAAGCCTGGCTTCCTGAGGACAATGGACCAAGTATTGCTTACATGGTTCCACTGGCAGCAGAGTTACGCTGGGGGAGCTCTGGCATGGCCTGTGTGTACAGCCATGCAGCAAAGCCTTTCCAGGCTTCAGTGCATGTGATACAATACATATGTAATTAACTGTTAGACAGATTTTCAATACTAAAAAGTATTGAAAATACTCTGCTTTTCTTTTAGAAATTGGGGGTTTCTGACTTTCAGGAGTGAGAAGTGGCAGTACCAGTGCTTGCAAGCTTCCATGGGAATTTGTCAGGGGTTCAGTGTCAGTATCCCTTTACACTAGCTGCCTTCCATTCCTCACAAGGAAAAAGAGGAAGCAGTTTTAGTGTCAGTTATTTTACATGGTATCTCTATATAGCAGCTTTTCCAAGGATTTTAGTTTTTTCCCTGAAACAGGCAGTTAATGGTCATGGTGTAGATAGCACAGCCAGAGATCCCACCTAGGGCTGTGGGAAGAAAGAAAAGCACAAACATTTTTGGTAGGTTCTGACATATTGTTGGCGGGTTCTGGCACAGAAGGAAAATGGGAAACTGTCATCTTTGATGCAAGTGCAACTTCCCAATGGTAGGTAATAAACATTTTCAGATCCTGCATATAATTCCTGTGATGTTTAAAAAACTGAATACAAAGTCATTTCCTCAACATGGTATATTTATATGAAAATTATACATATTCAAGTGACTTGGGCTCTTTGTGTATAGGATCACTGGTCCATGTGCCAGGAGTCTTTGGATAACTTGTTCATGTTGTCCGTTTTACAGAAAGGGTCAGTTGTGAGTTGATTTGTCTGTCAGGGGTTGTCCTTTCCTTGATTACATGGTTGCTCATAACAGCACTATGATGCCTGGAGAAGAGTCCCATCTAAAAGGTTGAACTGTGTTCTACAAACTGCTGTTCTCCATCTTTCTGTTAGTTAGATTAGTATTTCTCAGCTGTGTTTCAGTCTATATTTGATGCAGGATTACCTTGGTTGTCTCTGCCTCCACTTCCTCAAGTGTGAATCTAAGGATAAAATCCATTCTGTTTCCAGGAGGTTGTGGTTCATTACTGCAAAGTTCCTTTTAAAATACTGCTTCTGAGAGAATCCCATTTTCTCACTAACTTAAAAAAAATTCTGTTTGAGATGAAAACTGTGAAACAGAAAGTTTAAAATTTTGTTTGTTGCTGAATGGTAAGTAACTGAACAATAATAAATTTATATTTACTGTCAATACTGAATGACTTTATTGGCTCATCAGAACAAAGCCATCTGTCCACAATCAAAATTTTGTCTCTGACTTTTGCTTATTTGTCAGCTGGTAACAGCTGATTCCAGATTTCTATTTCTCAATTACTTTGAATTCCTATGCAGTTCCACTCCAAAGGGCTATTCATTACTGTAGTGATATTATTGCTGACATGGGGAATGTTATAAGATTATAATGAAAAAGAATATAAAGAAACCATAAATGTTATTGAGGGTAAATTGTATAGTCCAAGAAGTTTTCCTGGACTTCACCAGTGGTAGTTTTGTCCCATAAAGAGATGGGTTTGCACAAGAGTTTGCTGGTATCCAAGCTGCAGGTGGACTTAGGCGCTGGAGTAATCCCTGCCTTCATATATTTTGCAAAAGTGAGAGACAAAGGCAATCAAGTCTGATTCAAAGCCGTTCTCTGTTTTAAATATTTTTTCCTCAGACTATTTTTAAGCTGGATAAAATTTTATTGTGATTAATGCAAAATGCTTCTGGGAAGGACTGGAGAGGAGAGGATGTACATATGATGATTCCTCTGAATCTGGTGTGCTGCAGTGCACAACCTGAAATGGGAACTCATATATGGGACCAGGTGGTGAAACCACCTCCGGGTTCCTGCACTTCTACACAGACTGTGAGAAATCACTGCTGTGTCCAAAGGGGATAGCTCTAGATTTAGAATAGATATCAGGTAGAAATTGTTTACTGTGTAGAGTGGTGAGGCACTGGAACAGGTTGCCCAGAGAATTTGTGGATGCTCCATTCCTGGAAGCGTTAAAGACCAGGTTGGACCTGCCCTTGAGCAGCCTGATCCAGTGAAAGGTGTCCCTGCCAATGGTGCTGGGGGTAGTGGAACAAGATGATCCTTTAGGGTCCCTTCCAGCCCAAACTGTACTACAATCCTGTGATTCTGTTATTTTTTTACTTTCTAGCATTGATATGTTAATGTCTTCTGAGAAAGAAGAGGACCCAGATGTTATTCCTGAAGATAGCAGTCTGCTCACTCTTCGGTATGCTGTTACAGTGCTCTCACAGTACCCTTGTTTGGGGTGGGGTGGGAAATATGGCTGGCTGCTTGTTCCCTTTACAGGCACCCTACAGAAATACCATAGGGGCAGTCTTCTGAATGTTGCTTAGGAACTTTTTTATTAAGATATACAGAATATGCCTTCTTTCTTGTTGGAAAAGGATTTCTGAACCTAGGTGCTTCTGAAGCAGTGCCTAAGTTTGGAGTGTGCAGGGGCCTTCTGATAATCATGTGTGTGAGGTTCCTGCAAAGAAACCTATCTCATACCTCTAGTAACTCTCAGTTACTCTGTAACAGCCAGACTGTAAGTACTGATGCTGTATCCCGATAACCTCTTTATCTGAGCCCACTCTGTTTTGTTGAGTTTTGGGTTGTGCATGGAATTTATTGATATATCTGGTGCATTTCAGAGGATAACCAATATATGTAAGGTTTCTATCAGCTGGCAAACTTGGCTGCTTCAGGCCTTTGCTGTACTTTACATAGCACTGATGTAAAGAAATGTGTTTAGAACTGTGATCAGTGTTAAGGCTGATTGTTACTGAAAACCCTTGTGGAGGTCTGGAGGATAAGTAAACTTACCCTGGATGTTAAGGATTGGGTGTTCATGCAGTGGTTAAATGCATGTATTTTAGTAGGTATTCTACTTATGGTACTCTTTTTTCTACAACTGATAATGAAGGTTTGGTTTTTGGTTTTCTGAAGTGTCCATGCTGTGGGGCTGAGAAGTAATATTTGTGGGTTGTTTCTTCCGTTGTGCTTTGCTTGAACATGAATTCAATTTTTTTGAAGTGGAAAGAATTGTTGAAACAGTTTCTTTAAATGTCACAAAGTGTTTTGTCCTAGTAAAACCTCTTCAAAGATTTTGCTGTTTTTTGTTGTGAGTGAAAAATTACTCACAAATCACCTGTCATTTGCACATGAGGGGGAAAAAACCCACAAGCTGGCCTGTGCACTCAGGTTTTATGAAAGTCAGGAGATGAGTGTTTTAAGTTAGTCTGTCCCACTAAGACAGACAGGAATCCTGCTCTTTGAAAGCTGCTCTGTAGTAGTTTATGTCATTTAAAAATATGAAATTCTTGAAATTCTAGGTGGAAGTTGTTGAATGAAATTTTGTCTTATGTGGTTGCCCCTCAGAATTCGGAAGAAGGCCTTAGAGAGGAGAGAAGAAACAATTATTGTGGATCGGGCTTGCAGACAAGAAACTCTTACTTATGAGATGGTAAGTTGCCTATTATCTTATAGGCTCTCAAGAGCCAAAATCCAACTTCTGGTTGCTTTTTCATTCACCTCTATGAAATGTACACTGTAAATGTTTGCAGATACAAGTTTGCTGGTAATGATTAAAGATAAAGTCATTTTATAGAAAGATAGGACAGGAAGTCTGCTCTTTACTGTCTGTTAGTACTGGATGTAGTTAAGGAGGAGCTCCATCTTGTTACCACTATATGACTGCCTTTTTAAGTGCTGTGAACTTAGAAGTAGACTTAGAAGTAGACATAGACAGAATGGGTAATATTTTGCTGCTGGTGTCCAGTGTTGGAAACAGCTTCAGTGTGTGAATGATTGTGAGCTGGTTTCAGTAGGGCTGAGAGAAGAAAACTGTAGCAGCACAGTGGTGGTAAATTCCTAATTCTGAGCTTTGTAAACCAAGTTTTTCAGCCATTCTAAACTGGAACCAGGAGCCAAGAGTGTAGTCATCAGCCTCTGAAAAGCCTTATTGGAATTTTTTAACTGTGCTTAATAAGTTTGGGGTTTTTTAATGATTTCTTCTTAACCATTGAAGTCCTAAACAGCAAAACCTCATTTCATAAATGTTCATAGAACCATTAAGGTTAAAAGACCTTTAGGATCATTGAGCCCAACCATTACCTTTAACACTGCCAGGTCCACCACTAAACTGTGTCTCTAAGCACCACATATACACGTTCTTTGAACTCTTTCAGGGACAATGAAGTGCTGGAGTCCATGGCTTTAGCAAGCCATGAACTGCTGTAAAAATTAGGGACAGAAGTGTAGTGAGGAAAGAACCTCATGTGACTGTTAGACTTGTTTTTCCTCTTGAGGTTTCCTGGTCTGTTGAGAGTTATCATGTTTCAACTGTTTGGAGATCCAGGCACATTATGTAAACAACATGATGCAAGTGCTCTGCTGGGCTCTTTGTCTGGGGAATATCTGAGAAAATATTAGCAACAGAAACCTTCATAGAGGGTTTCAGTGAATACTGCAGTATGCATTGAAAGAATGAGCACATGGTCATTTATTGCATTCTTTAAGCAAGCTGTGTCAGAGGAGTGATTCTGTGGTTGGGACCATGATGCCTTTGTACAGGAGGAGAGCAGGAGTTTGGAATGTGTCACATGAAGAAGGCAGGTGCAAAGTAGAGAGCACAGGTATCTCTGAGTCTTACAGGAGTACAAGTTCCTGTTACTAAATCTGAGGAATACTCCATGCTGGTGGGAGGTGTTTGTGCAGGAACAAACTCTTGATTTATTGGAAAAGGAGGAAACGGCCACAGAAAAGTATCTTCACAGCTGGGCTGTGTCTTAAACACAAAGCAGGATGAAAATGTAGGGATCATTTGTTTCTTTTCTGATACACAGTACTGTGGCAAGGGCAGTGCTGCGTTTTGGGTTTCAGCTTTGGAGAAATTATGGCCTCCAGCTATGTCTAGCTTCCCTAATAAGAGGAAGAGCTGCACTGACTGTAATTTTCATATATTTCATTCTGTGTATATTTTCTAGATTAGTGTTTCCCAAATTAAGGGTTGCAATCTCCCTTTACATATGAAAGCGTTCAGTGGTGAAAGTTGGTAGCAGCTGGGTTCCATGAGGGCAGAATGACAGCAGTCTCTAATACCTTTATGTGGGTCGTCTCAATAGCCAAGGAGCAGCCAGCTGTCTTGCAACAAAGGTGAGAAATGAAGAAACATGCTTGCAGTCAGTAATTGGAGCAGTTTCTCACCTTTCCACCTTGGAGGAAATAGGCTTTTTCCGATTCAGAAGGCTACATAGTCAAAAATGAATTAATGTTCCTCAGCATTTCTCAGACCATTGCCCAGTGTTTATTTTGTGTGTGTGTGTATATTTATGATTGCCAGTATAATATATATATGTGTGTGTGCGTATCTTTTTCCAGGAGTCACATGCAACTGGAAGGAGGCCAGATGATCCAACAGATCTAATTGAGGAGGGAGAACTACTTTTAACTCTGAACATCTTTTATCCTCTTATATTTCAGAAGGTTCGTATGAAATTCTCTGGGTTGTATTCTGATTATTTCCTATTCAAATAATATCCTGCTCTCCCAAGCAATTAAAATCAGTGAATCTACTGGTGACATGTGGTAAACTCTTCAACTCTGATAATTTCTTAAGGCTTTTTCAGAATCTAGCTTTCATTCGGTTAGTGGTTTACATAACAAAACTTTTACAATAATTACACAGTAGTTAATTTACTTTACAGAAAGCTCAAAACTTGAAAATAAATACATGAAAACAAAAGTACTTCTTCTTGATTTCGAATAAGTGAGCTCAGACTTTGTGTCTTTTCTGCACTTTATGATGGAGAATGTAACATTTGAGTTCCTGAATAAAACTATTAAATACCTGTCTTAGGAGAGGCTGTGGCAAGATGCTGTTCAGAGAAGTGATGTGCCAGATGCTGCCAGTAATGACCTTAAGCTGTCAAATGAAAAGCAGTGCTGATGCTGACAAGTTATAATTTATCTGGGGTTTGTATTCTGTGTTCTTTGTAGCATAAAGATCACAAACCGTTCCAAACAGTCCTTGTATTGGGCAGCCAGAAGCTCACTGAACTGAGAGACTCGATTTCCTGTGTCAGTGACCTCCAGATAGGTGGTGAGTTCAGCAGTCAGCCAGATCAAGCACCAGAGCACATCAGCAAGGTAAAACTTTCTATGTGGAACCCTCTACATGTATAGGAGTCTTGAAAACATAGAAGGGGAGGCTGAGTTTTGCTTCATAGTTTTGTCTTCAGCACTAAATTCGGCTGCATTGGTTCTGCCTGTTGGTTGCACTGTAAGTAAATACTTCATAGTGGCATTACCAAGGTGATCTGTTTTGTGCAATATCAAGAAAAATATCGTCGTTGCTACTGCTAGGAAATGGAAACAGAAGCAGTGAGTTTTGCGTAGGTATATTCCTGTGAATGAATTTTATTTTGAGCTGTATGCTGAAACACCAGAGGTAATAGCTTAATCCCACTAATAATAAAAAGCCAGACCATCCCACTGTGCTTTGTTGTTTGCAACTGGATGCTAATCATATGTAGGGATGAAGATTATTCTTCTCTCTCAAAACTGCTACGTATTCTCTGGGTATGAGCAAAACAATCATCTAGTTGACAATATTGAAATTGAGTCATTTTGATTATACATCATATGACATTAGATAGAATATCAACATAGAGTGGTTGACATTGAAAGGGACTTGTGGAGGGCGTCTGGTCTGCTCCCTCTGCTCAAGCAAGACCACCCACAGCCGGCTGTTCATGACCATGTCCCGGCGTTTTTTACATATCTCCAAGGATGGAGGTTGCAAAAACTCCTTGGACGACCTCTGTCAGTATTCAGTCACCTGTGTCAGTAAAGAAGTGTTCCTTGAGGTTCAGGAGGAGTTGTGTGTGTTTCAGTCTGTGCTTATTGACTCTAATCCTGTCACTTGAACTGCTAAAATGAGCCTGGCTCCATCATCTTTGCACCCTCCCTAGAGGTATTGTGTATGTTAATGAGATTCCCCTACCTGAGCTTTCTCTTCAGGATTCTGACTTGCAACTTTCTCAGCCACTGCTTTTAGGAGAGATGCTGCAGTCCCATCATCTTCATGGCCCCTGTGGGACTCTTTTTCCAGTATGTCCGTGTCTCTCTTACACTGAGCAGCCATGAACTGAAGACAGGCCTTTAGGTATGGCCTCAGTAGTGCTGAGGGGAACTGAAGGATTGCCTTCCTTGACCTGCTAGTAGTATTTTATCTAATGCAGCACAAGATCCCATCTGCTCCATTGGCTATCCTTTTTGCAAGGACACATTGTTGCCTCATGTTCAATTTGGGATCTACCAGGTTCCCTGAGTCCTATTTGCCTAGCTGCTCTCCAGCTGAGTGGCCCTCAGCATACAGTCAAACATCAGCTTGTTTATCCCCAGGGGCAAGACCTTGCAATTCTCCTTGCTCAGCCTCACCAAATTCTTGTTGGCCCATTTCTCTGGGCTGTTAAGATCCCTCTGGTTGGCAACAGGATCGTCTGGTGTATCAGCCACTCCTTCCTGTTTTGTGCCAGCAGCAGAGAGAGTAACAGTAACAGATAGAAGTGAATCAAAGAGTCTGAATGTAAAACACATTTCTACTACTGCGTCTTCATGCAGATGATCTGAGAAGTCCTGTCTTTGGAAAAGCAGCGTCTGCTTTTCCCGTGTTTTGGCATCCTAGAGTTAATAGCTCAAAGAGACCTCTGGGCATAAATAAGCATCCCCAGACTGGTCTGATAATGGAGTGCCTGGTTGTCCATGGTATTCCCATTTAGAATAAATAGGGATAGTCTTTATTGAGTCATTGAAGGGTTGCTGAGGGAGAAAAAGAGGCTCAAGGGAGACATTATCATTCTCCACAACTATCTGAAGGGAGGGTGAGGACGGTATAGCCAGGTAAGGGGTCAGTTCTCCTGGGTAACAAGAGACAGGATGAGAGGAAATGGCCTCAAATTGCACCAAAGAAGGTTTAGATTGGTTATGAGGAATGCAGGGGTGGTCAGACATTGGAACAGGCTACTCAGGGAAGTGGTGGAATCATCAGCCATGAAAGCGTTCAAAAATGTGTGGATGTGGCACTTGGGATATAGTTTAGTGGTGAACATGGCAGTGCTGGGTTGATCGTTGGGCTCGATGATATCAGAGGTTTTTTACAATCTTGATGATTCTGCGATTCTGTTCCAACCACTTCCTGGGACTCAGCATACATAGTGGTTGCTTTGGAAGACAAATGCTTTCACCATGAATGCCCCATTCCTCTTTTCCTCCAGCTCTTATTGCTGAGTGCAGCATCATATGATGTGGGATATCCTTTGGGTCAATTTGGGTCAGCTGTCCCAGCTGCATTCCCTCCCAGCCTCTCACCTAGCCCCAGCCCACTGGTCTTGGGGAGACTTGGAGAGACAGCCTTGAAGGTGTGCAAGCACTGCTTAGCAGTAGCCAGGAAACTGGTGTATTATTGACTCCCCTTTGCCAAAAATGCAGAGCATGCACAGGGGCTGCTGTGGGGAAAGTTAACTCCACACCACTGTAACTCTCTGTGCATTTGATCAGAACACAAAGTACTTCTTACTGAGGTGACAGAGAATTATTGAAGTCTTGTCTCCTGCACACATGCGTGTACACATGCACACATGCACAGCTACACATGAGAGCACTTCCTGGTCACATCTATGTAAACAAGTCAAACAGGCAATCCTGGAAGTTCCAATCACATCACTTCTAGTGTCTCACAAGAAAATCTATCATCCTTCAAAATTCTTCCTTAATTACAAAGTTTGTCACATGTAGACAGTCCATTTGTAACATTCTCTCCCATCAAAGATCATTAACAGTTTATGGCACTCATACCAGCAGAGCAAGAGTCACCAGATGCCAGATCAACTCCATTGCTGTCACTGTGTTCTCTAAACCATATTTCTAAGTGCCACATTCGCACAGCTTTTCAACATTCTCAGGGATGCTGATCTCACCACTTCCCTGAGCAGCTTATTCCAATGCCTCACCATCACCTGCTGATGGGAAGTAGGGAGTAAATAACTTTTTTTTTTGCTTTGCTTCTGTATGCAGCCTTTGTTTTTTCTCATTTTCTGCCTTTCTTTGAACCCATGAGCTTACTTGTCTTACTTTGTTTCCCCAGTCCTGGTAAGCAAGAGGATTGAGAGCAGGTGGATAGGTATCTGGTAGCCACCCAAAGTAAACACACTGCATCTTGCTAATTTTTAAAAATATTGTACTTTTTTTAAAGTCAGCGCCTTGCAATTACTAAGTTTGTGCAGTGATGCCTGTGTTCTTGTTCTGTGTTTTTGTAGAAGTCCATAACTTCTGTGATGGGGACTGAAATAAGAGCATTAAAGTAACCCGTATTGGCTTGAGAACAATATCAGCTGAGTAGCTGCATAGTTGGCAATCAAATGAGCCTAGTTTGTCACACCAGCATCTACAATCAGAACAGAACTTTTCTTAGACACCTGTAGAATGAGGTCTCTTAATATAATTTAGATATCTAACATGCTTGGATTTTTGACATGTTCTTGTTTAAGGTGTTTATTCTCTCATAGCACTAATGGAGACTTCTCTCTCTGTCTCTCAGGATCTCTACAAATCTGCCTTCTTCTATTTTGAAGGCATCTTTTATAATGATAAAAGATACCCGGAGTGCAGAGATCTGAGCAGGTACGATATTTGTAGATGTTGACTGAGGAAGAAAGACCTTAAGGAACATTTGTTTTGTTTATGACTTGTGGTGTTACAGATACTGGAATGTCTAGAGTATTAAGCTGCAATGGACTTTCCCTACTGTTTTCCCATGATGAGTTGGTTTTTAGAGAAGTTTAACTTTACGTGCTCTACTTATTCTTTCCATTCACTTCCCTTTTGAAAAGAGTATGAATCCATTTTTTAACCTGCAAATGCTGTTTTGCTCTGTTGAGATGAGATTTCTTTGTAAAGTGACAGGTGGCATTTTGTACTGGGTTTTTAAGTGCCTTCCCTACTTGTGATGGGAATCAAAAGACTTGCCTGTAGATGTATCAGAGCTAGAAGATGTGTCAGAAAGACAACAAGCTCAGCTGTGTGGCAGTGGTTGTCCTGCTCAGTCTTGAAAATATGCTGAATGCCTTAATTGTAAAGTTAACATGAGGTCTCTGTGACTGATCAGAAAAGAAATTTGATTATTTTAAGGAAGCATGGTATTGCTGATACGGTAGTGAGATTTAGGAGATCAAAATGTTTAAAATGGTTGGTATGGAAGAGTTGACTGTTGGACCCTGTTGTTCTGCCAGACTTTGTATGTGACTTCAGGGAAATTCATATTTTACTTCTTGTCTTTCTGTCTGTGAACAGCAATGGTGCTCACAGAAGGGCTTGTCATAGCGTACACAGCTTGTTAGAGGCCTTGTGTGTAGAAGTGTGCTGAAAAGCCAGAAGGAAATTTTCAGTAGCCCTTCCAGTGCTAAATTTTGGAAATGTAACTGCACTTGTCAGCTTTGTGTTTTTCCTTGACAAAAATGAAATCAAAAAAGAAAGCTTTTTAATACTTTAAAATGAAGTCATTGACCAAGGGGGCAAAATAATCTGCTAGTAACTTGAATTATTGGACTACTTAAAAAGTATTGTGTTGCAAACAGTCTGACCCTGGATGGGTGCCATCAGGAGCATACACTGTCTAAAAGTCCTCAGAAAGCTGCCTGGTGAGGGCTGAAAGGCAGATGTTTCACAAGAACAGTGGACAGTTCTATAGTGTTGTAGTATTGCTGTGAAATCACCTTAAATTACTACCAGATGTTTTGATTTCCATCATTTAACCATGTCTCAGTGAAGGATTTTGCACGTCCCCAAGGTATCTTTTCTCTGTATTCGCAGTTCATAGCTTTGCTATGCTGATGGCCTTTCTGTTTTCAGAACAATTATAGAGTGGTCAGAATCTCATGATAGAGGCTATGAAAATCTTCAGTCTGCCAAGATGGAGGACTATGCATTTAATGATTTATCCCTCAAAATTGGCTTTCCATACCTTTACTGTCACCAAGGGAACTGTGAACACATCATTATAATCACAGATATAAGGTAAGTAACTATTCTTTGGGAGTCCTTGGGCAAATGAAAGTAAGCCTTCTCTGGACAAACTTCAGACATTAGATGCTGAATGTTTGTTAGACTAACTTATTTGCTGTAAGATTATTCTGCTGGCTTCTGCAGAGCTTTAATTTTTCTTCCATATACATGGGAGTATCTCTGAAAGAAAGACAGTAATCTTCCTTGTTTTTTTTCTTTTTCATTTGCATGCAAAGACTGCTTTGCAATTAGTGTGCTATGACTGCTGTGTAACAGGAATGGCAACCACAGTGTCAAGATCTTTCCATGTAGAGTCAATGTGTGGCAGATTTACATTCTGATTCTGGAGCACCAGGGGGCAGAATGTTGTAGGCTGTGGCTGGACTCAACATGACAATTAGTGTGAACTTGAAGCTGAGGGGCAGGAACTGAAAAGATAAAAGAGGAATGGAAATAGTGGGCTGAGATGGATAGGCCAGGAAGAGAAGTGATGTGATAGTGACCATGAGGTGGCAGCCACATCAACAGTAGAACCATTGTGAAGACTTTGCTCAGTGAATAACTAGAGAGAGCATTCCTGTGGTTGTCTGCAGTGAGTAATTTTCTGTTCCCAGGAGCCTGATGTATCAAAGTGTTTATAATACATGGTGCTTTCCAAAAGGAGCATAACCCAGAGGAAAGCATAGGTGTTGCACATGAATTATCTGAAGATTCCCCTGACAATAGTTTGTTAGTCTACATAGGAAATAAAAGCTTTAAAAAGACCACAGAAAGGAGATGGTCTCAAGACTTCTGTGTTACTGCACAAACTGAATTTACTTGTGACCAGAAAATCCACAGATGATGCAACTAGCAGTCTATCTCCAGATTTTCATCTATGTTAAGAAATGTTAAGCAGAAATCTAGTCAGAGCTGACATAGGAATTTAAATCATACCCTATCTTCAACGTCCATGCTTAGGTTCAGATAAATTTCAGTATGGCAACATCCTTATTGCATGTGTTGTATTTATTTATTTCCCTCAAGGCTTATTCATCATGATGACTGTCTGGATAGGAATCTGTATCCCTTGCTGGTCAAGAAACATTGGCTATGTACCAGAAAATGTTTTGTGTGCAAGATGTATACAGCAAGGTATGCTACATTCTTGATGCTATTGTTGTCTCAATTCTTTCTAGGTGCTGCTGCTAACTTTAAAAAATAGTAAAAATCAAAGCTCTGTATGTGTTTCATAGTAAGAATAATCTTCACTCTTCAAGCAGTTGACCTCTGTCTAACCAGGAAAAGGCTTCCTGCAAGTAGTGTTCGTTTGGAATTGATTCAGCAGTTTCAAAAGAACTAAATGAGTAAGAGATTAATTATTTGGCTCATGCTCTTTTCCATATCTAGAGCTTGGCTATCTTATCAATTACTTTTGAAAATCCTGCTTTTGGAGGAAAAGGCTGTGTTTTCCTCCTTTGCAAGATACATGTTTCAAAATAATTTACCAAAAATCTTACAGTGCTTTTGCTTAATCTAGCATCTATGCAGGTATAGATCTGTGCAATTCTAATATACTAAAATCTCGAGATTTTTTAAAGGCATTTAACTTGCCCCAAGGAAGCTCCTAACCGCTACCTGAAGACTGTGTGCTCCGCAGCTGTTCTTGAAGGAATTCTTTGTGATTTTCTGCCTTTTCCTTAAAAGAGCAGAATATTTTTTCTTTAGGAAAACTTATGTTCTTAGCCTCTGTTTGACACTGCATCTGTGTCTTCATTGTCTTGCTTGTTTGGCCTTAGACTTCTCTAGAATCAGGCAAAGACCCAATTCCCCCTGAGATGGGAGTCCATCCTTGTGTTCCTAGCAGAGCCCTGAGGATGCCTTCACAATATAATCTGTGAGGCATTTGGCCATAAGGGGAGGTGGAGCCAAAGGGTCAATATGGGGGAAGGATGGGATGGGGAGGGCATTACCAGAGGTGATGTAAATGCATTAAATTAAAACCAGGATTAAGCACTAAGCTTAAGTGGGGACATGCTAAACCATAGACAGCAGAGCTGCTTTGGCTGGCTGTCCAGTGTGTTCTAATCTGTGCAGATAACATCTGTAATCACCAGAGGCCTTCAGCTGTCGTGGCCTCTTGAGTGCTATCATAAATTAATTACTCATTGCCATGGCAGGCCCTCCTTAAACATGTTAACTTGTGTTCATGTTAACTTCAGTGCTTGCTGGAGTGTGCTGCAATCCTCACCTTTTCATGTCTGCATCATTTGGGTCCTGCTTTTAGACTCCTAAATGGTTTTGATTACTCCGAGGAGCTTGGGTCAGTACACATCTACTCCATTTCAGAGTTTTTTGCATTAAGGAAGAAAAAGATTTGTCTTTTATGATTTAGATGGCCAAAGGGTGGACAGAAGATTCCTGGTTTGTTTTGTTTTTTGAATGCACTGTACCAGCAATACAGCTTTAGAGAGTTTCTCAGGAAGTGCTGCTGGAGCTGCTGGGGTTGACATGGAATGGGTGTGGAGTTTGGAAATGAGTTGCATGCATGGGATAGGAGATATGTAATATAGGTAGAACCTTGTGTTTATAAAATTTTTACTGTTGTTTGTTGCTGCCATCCCCAGTCCTGAGTAAAATGTTGAGATGTTTGCCTCAAGTGTGTTTCACTCATAAGAATACACTTGTGTTTTGTAACCTGCAGGTGGGTAACCAACAGAGACAGTCTGGCACCAGAGGATCCTTGTTTCTTCTGTGATGTTTGTTTTCGGATGCTCCATTATGATGCAGAAGGCAATAAACTGGGAGAGTTCCTTGCATATCCTTATGTTGATCCTGGGATTTTCAACTGAAACTGACATGTGCCAGGATTAATTCAGTGAATGACATTGTTGAATGTGTTGCTCTGGCTGTTAAAACCACTGAACAGCTTGGGGTTTGAGCATACTTGCTGGGTTTCATGTTAGGTATGTAATCCTCTCCTGTGAGCAGGAAGGAGCCCTTTGCACTTGAAGACTATCTGGTGTTTTTTTCTGAGTAAGTAAGTATGATTTTTACAGATAAGTTGGCATGCAAAAATGTAATACACTTTTACAACATTCCAGTAGTTTGGCTGCTATGGACTATAAATATGGATGTTTGAGAATACCTGGCAAAAGAAACCATGGCTTTAAGAAGCTCTGCGTATCCAAGGCTTTGTAAACCTCTGTGGATGAGAACATGGTCTGTATATATCTTACCTTGAAAACTCTGGCAGTTGCCATATTTAAACAAGGATGGGTGGCACTGAATTTGTAGGGAGGAGAACGCTTTCTGAGAGAGAAGCTCAGAATGCTGGTTAAACTCTTGGGTCTTTCCTACAAATAAAAGCTTACATCTGAAGGCCTTTGCTGTCCCTGGTTTCTGACTCTGAGGACTGATTCTGTAGAGAAGAAACTGCATTTCACCATTACTGAATTGTAGCCTGCTTTTTAAATAATTTTGCCAGCTGTTTACTGTGTATGCAGTGTTCATTGTGCACCTTTTTATTTAGTATCATTCTTTTATTGTTATGTAATTTTTTTTAATTAAAATGTGGCAAATTGTAGTTCCTACTAATCTCTTGTTAAACTGAAACTTTGTCAAGACAGGATATTCCTTTTTTTAAAGTCTTCTGGAATTAAGAGTATGTTAGTGGCAATCTTTGTTTTAGGAAAGTTAGAGCTAACTGCTTTTCTTTTGAAAAGTTCAGCTAATTCTGGTTGGGGGAAGACAGCCTGCTCTGACAATCCACATACAGAAAAGTGACAAACTGAATCCTGTTGAAGTCCTGTAGCTGCAGATTCTGCCAGTGCTGACTTGATTATCTTAGATGTCTTGAAACACAGGTATCTGAAGCACTTGCGGGACTCCATTGATCACTCCCATATCTTACTGCTTTCTAGTGGTGTATTAAGTAATTTGAATGTAAATCCATGCTTTTTTTTAGGAGAAAAAAAAAAGTTTCTTTTTTTTCCCTGTCTTGTAAACCCGCCAGCTGTTGGCCTGTGTATTTCAATGAACCAACCACTTGTAAAAGGTGGTGATAGTTCTCTTATCCTTCAGGAATCTGCAGAAAATGGAATGCCCTGCCCATGACAACTGTGACAAATCCAGCTGCTGGGGCTGGGCTGCTTTGGGGTGCTGCAGCAGCTGCTTTAAACATCCTCTACTATACAGCTCTGGTTGCAACTTCAGCATTTGCCTCACAAGTTGCTACTCCTCATCTTTCCCCTATCTCCTCCTCTTTCATAAATACATAGAATAAATACATAAATACACAGGCTTCCCAATCCTCTTTAGTATTGGATGGGGGATCATATAGAGAGCTAGCTTGAGTTCTAAAGCAGCAATCAGTAGTTTTTTTGTGGGGGCATTTTTTTTTCCTTCTTTAGCCGTAGAGAGAAGGGATTGGCAAAATATGAGTTTACTCTTTCATTAAATCAATTTGCCTCAAATATGCTGTCTCTAACACAACCCATTTGTCTTCTTAATTAAAAGTTAAGATCAAATATATTTCAAAATGTGTCCCTGCAGATTAAGAAATTTTAGTGGGTCATTCCCATATTTCCAGTAAGGCAGGGAGAAGCTAGCCACAGTCTGGGTGTGGGAGTTGAGAGCATTCAGTGCTTAACTACAGAACAGAGAAGAATCGTATTAGAAGCTTGCTGTTTGTATGATGTGGTCCTCTTTCATATTCAGTGATGCATCTTGAATGACAAATGGAACAAAAAGGTTACACTAAGTCATAGGTTCTAAAGATCCCAGAAGCTGTCACAGGACAGCTCAGTCTGGTCTAGATTTGGTAAGTCTTTCTGAATGAGTCCTCTGAGTGAAATCCAGCATTGCATACAATGCCCATTTGTAGCTAAATCTCTATGACACCAGCTGGATATTAATTTTAGCAATTTATTAAATGCTGTGAGTATTTTGATGATGAAAATGTCCAAGCAGGTTTTTTTTTCATGACAAAAAATGAGAAAAAAAAATCTTTTTAATAATCTCCTGTCTGTGTGTTGCTAGTTGAATCTCAGAAACATTAACCTGAATCTGTGGTTGGCTTTTGGATTTGATTTTTCCTTTACAAGTTATTTCAAACTTCCCAAATCTCTTGCAGATTCTCTTCCTAATGCAAGTTTATGCCTTGCTGACAAGGTGATACAGAGCACTGTATCCTGTATTGAGGAAGAGGAGAGGTCCCTCTGATTGTATGTTAATATGAAGTTCCAAAGCAATACATAATTCATATAAACAGTGCTATAGCATTTCCCAGTGCTATCCAGGCACTTGTAACATTTCCACAACAGTCCTCTATGTACTTGAACGATGAACAGCTCTGCAGGACTTGACCATCAGATAAGCAGCATTCTCATTTAGCTCACAAATAGAGGTTAGTCACTATATGCTGGATTTTGCAGATTTCCACATTCCAGCTAGTCATAAGATGTACTTTATTCAAACCTCAAGAAATTCAAACAATATTTTAACTGTAGTAAACTCCATTCTTGAAGGAGGGATGCTGTTGTTGAAGTTAACTCTGCTTTAAATTTTGTGCATAGCTGTGTTTTCTTTCTTTAGAAACAATCAGCCTTATTCCTTGTGAGACTAAGTGACTGCCCAGTTAGTCTCAGCTCTTATTTTTGTATCTTTCAATAGACAGTTTAGGGCCATTAAGGCCCATTCTGTAGTTATGTCAGAGTTTGTGTATTTAAGTTATTTCTGGTTTGTAAATGGGCAGTAAATTAAGGCAGCAAAAGCCCAAGCAGCTGTATGGGCAGAGTGATTGCATCACACAATCAGGACCTTCTTCTCTGCATCCAATCTGAATTAACTCTGAAGCAGTGGCAAGGTGCTCCCTTATATCTGAAACAGTTGTGATAGATGAGTTAGCTTATCAATACTTG
Source organism: Zonotrichia albicollis (assembly GCF_047830755.1). Taxonomy (NCBI): domain Eukaryota; kingdom Metazoa; phylum Chordata; class Aves; order Passeriformes; family Passerellidae; genus Zonotrichia; species Zonotrichia albicollis. The sequence continues at coordinate 50,056,510 of NC_133860.1, forward strand.
TGTGAAAACTAGGTGGCTTTGGCAATTCAGCATCCTTGTCAAATATACAGTACCTTTTTTTTTTTTTGGTATAAGGTTTGATAAAAAGGGATGGTAAAAAATGAGAAATGCTTTATATGAGGATTTCCAGTAACATCTTTACAGAAATACTTTCAAGGGTACAAGTGGAAGTCATTTGAGTTTCTTGGGGTTTGAATAAAGTACATTTTATGACTAAATCCAGCATATAGTGACTAACCTCTATTTGTAAGCTAAATGAGAATGCTGCTTATCTGATGGTCAAGCTGTACAGCCATGTCATCATTCCCCTTAACATCAGTCTGTTGTGAAGTGCTAGAGGTTGCCAGAAGTCACAGTCTGTGGAGGCCAATCATCGTGGCCATCTGCCAAAGACAGCTTCATACTGCAGCTGCCATGGTGATTGAACTTGCAGGTTTAACTTCAGGTATTATCTTCAAGATCTGAAATGCAGGAGTGAGCAACCACAAAATGTCAGAAGCCAACCTGGCAAAGCAGGAGGCCGGGTTAGGCGAGTAGGGATATTCTTTTTGAGTCTAGGCAGACCAAGAAGGTGTGTGCTTGGTGAGGCAAGGACAGGGGACGTGCATGCGAGGAATATGGAGATGGTGCTCCCTGCTGTAGAAGAACATTAATGTGGTCAAAGCTCAACTGGGGTTGAAGCTTCCAAAACTGTGGGCACAATGAAAAGAAGGTTTTTAAATATATCAATAGCAAAAGGCAGTGCAGAAAAAACATTGGCCCTCATCTACAGATGAGGGTGGTCACCTCACCATCTCAGTCAGAGATGTTACTGCTTTCTTTGCCTCTCTTCAGCATGGATTATGGGACATGGGGGTCCGGAGGACCAGGACTGTGAGAATGATCAGCTCCTAGTGGACCCTGAACTTATGCAGGATCTGTTGGATCCCTTTTAAGTGTTTGGGGCTTGATGGGATTCATCAAAGAGTACTCAAAAGAGCTGTCTGATGTCACTGCAAGGTCTCTCAATGATTTTTGAATTATTTTGGGAATTTGGAGGGGGTCCCAGTCAACTGAAATCTGGCTAACATTGTTCCAGTTTTCAAAAATGGCAACAAAGATCGCCCTGAAAACTACAGACCCGTCAGTCTTACTTCAGTGACTGGTAAAATTTTGGAGGAGATTATTCTGTGAGTTCCTGAAAACACCTGAAGGACAATGCAAGTTTCAGTCAGAACCAGCCCAGCTTCATGACAAGAAAGTCCTGCTTATGAAACCCAATTTCCTTTTATGACAAGGTAACACACCTAGATAAACAAGGGAAGCCAGAACAAGTAATCTTTTAGGATTTCGGTAAAGCTTTCAATACTTTCACAGTATCCTCCTGGAAGAACATGTCCTGGGCACATCACAATAAATGCCTCGTGAAATGGGTGAGCAACTGGCTCATGGGTTGGGCACAGGGGATTTCAGTGAATGGGGTGACAGCAGACTGGTGACTTGTTGGAGATTTTTTCAGAAATGGCTTAGAAGGCAGCAGTCAGGAGCAAATTGACACAGCCTGTTTCTGTAAACAGTAGAAGTTCTCAGGTTGTTTTTAATTACAAGTAAAAGTGACAAACATGAAGGCCTTGAGAACCTTGCATACCGGAGTTCTCAGGCAGCTTTCTCATAACAAGTAGATATTCTATCTTTGGCTGTTTTGGGAAAGTAAAAGTAAGTTTTGAGAACACAAATCTTGGTATTGGAAACAAAAGGAGGGGTTGGTGTGTTATCTCTGACTTATTGTGAGCTCGGGTTTTGCAATATGCATGAACTTAATTAACACGGTTATAAAAAGTGACTGAGTCAATAAATGGAGTTGATGCTGATCAAGGAAGCATCAAGGGTCGTCTCCCTCCACTTCAATAGTGACCTGTCACTATGGGGGTTCCAAAGGGCTCCACCCTTGGCTCTGTGCTCTTCATCCTCTTTATTAACAACCTGGATGCAGGACTTGAATGGATACTGAGTAAATTTGCCAATGGTATTAAACTGGGAGAAGCTGTTGACTCCCTCAAGGGCAGGGAGGCCCTGCAGAGAGACCTTCATAAAGTGGGGAAGGCTGGGCAATCACCAAACATGAAGTGCAACAAGGGAAAGTGCCAGATTCTGAGATGCACCAAGGATGGGGCAACCCTGGATGTATGGACAGACTGGGAAATGAATGTGCTAGAAAGTAGGGCTGTGGAAAGGGACCTGGGGGTCCTGGTTTATGGCAAGTTGAACATGGGTCAGCACTGCAGCCAGGAGGGCCAACCCTGCCCTGAGGGGCATCAGGCAGCCAGGTAAGGGAGGAGGGGATTGTCCTGCTCTGCTCTGAGCTGGGACAGCCTCACCTCCAGTGCTGGGAACAGGTTTGGGTGCCACAATATAAGACATGAAACTGTTAGAGAGTGCCCAAAATAGGGTAGTGAGGATGGTGAAGAGCCTTGATGAAAGGCTGAGGTCACTTGGTCTGTTCAGCCTGGAGGAGACCGAAGCAAGATGTCCTCACAGTCTACAACTTATTCACGAGGAGAAGAGGAGGGAGGCCGGCACAGCTCTCTTGTTTGTGATCAGTGACAGGACCCAAGGGAGTGGCCTGAAGCTGTCTCGGGAGGTTTAGGTTCGATATTCAGAAAAGTTTCTTCCCCCAGAGGGTGACTGGGCACTGGAACAGCTCCCCAGGGCAGTGGTCACAGCAGCAGCCTGACAGAGTTCAAGAAGTGTTTGGGCAATGCTGTCAGGCACATGGTGGGACTCTTGGGGTGTGCTGTGCAGAGCCAGGAGTTGGGACTTTGATGATCCTTGTGGGTCCCCTTCCACTCACCATGTTCTATGTGTATTCTAAGGATTTTCAAACTCCAATTTCTAACCCGGCTGTCCTCTGTCAAATACTACAAACAAGTTGTTACAGTATTGGGCAAAGTCTGTGTTTCAAGAAACACGCTTCTGAGAGGTTTGTACCCATTCTATTCCCTTTCATGCCTCCAGGAGTTAAACAGTTTACCAGTGTTTCTGTTAAAATTCTAGTTAGAGGTCCCCAAGTTAATGCCAAAGCAGTAAAATCAAAATGGTACTAAACCCAGACTCGTGTTTTTCCTATGAATAGTTCTTTCTATACAAGGATGTCTTAATCAGTTTGAAATTCTTTAATTCCATAAATTGTTCAAGACAGTGTTTTCCAGCCATTCTGCATCAACAAGTTCTGTTGTGAGAACACCACACTTTTCAGTATACTTACTATAACAAAAGCAAACCATAAAAGTCACATTGCAGTAAATTGGCACAAGGCATTTTGCAAGAACAGAACTAAAATTAAAAAAAAAAACAAACAATGAAGTATACTCATACATTAACATTGTAACAGCTATAAAAATGCCGCTTTCAACTCCTACAAAACACAGTGAAAAGACATCCCCAACAAGAGTTGAAAAACTGCACAGAGGTAAGTATCATAGGAAGAGAGGTTTTATACAAATGAAGCAACTGGAGAGTTAGAGGTATTTACACTTTTTCTTGCTATTAACTAGACAAACACAGTAGTAAGTTAAAAATATACTACAACTCTAAGTCCTGTAACATGTAAGCATTTTCTAAGTGGGACTTTCATCTTTTGAAATGTGTTACCTCTTAATACTGGATAAAACTATTGGCAAAAGTGTTTAAATACTTTCAAACCAAGATTAAAGGGACTTTTATTCCACAAACTTTAACTTCAAAATACTATGCTTATAAAATTATTTAGAATTTCATCAGTCTATAGATTTCAAATGCAAAACTTAACAATCCTCTTTAATTTGTAATTTAAAAAACCAAACAACAAAACTTCAGTGATATCATTTGTTTTCAAAGGCAGAATCATCTGCTGGCTTTTCAAGCTCTCTCTCTTCACCACATGCCCTAGAAACAAAATAAAGCAATGTTATTGATCACATACAAAGGCAGCAAGCAAAGCTTATTCCAGGTGATTGCACAGTCTAGAGCAAGGATGCTGATGAACACTCAGCAGTACATGAAGTCTGGAGAACTGAGGCTGTTAATGGTGCCAGCTGTTATGTTACCCCAACAATGCCCTCAAATCTGAAGCTAACCTGGCAGTGAGTGGCATCACTATGATGTATGTGATGGGCTGTGAAGGGCAGTCATTCAGAGCTCCATTTGTGTCTGTACTGTTTGTCAGTTTAGGTGGAAAAGTGCTCTAGCCTAACATGCCTTACCTCCTGCCACTGAAATCCACTGAAATCCTCGAAGACTGAGGTAACCTTGTGGGGAAGTATGTATTTTTACAAAAAACACCCTGAAAAATGTTCTTAAGTGCCAATCAGATCAGAAATTTTAAGTTAGAGAGCTTTTTTCAAAATTTCTGAATTACATCTTCAGAAAGGTACAGAGATGTCTTCCCTCTAGCAGAGGGAGAAATGTTCAGAACTTAATACAGTCCTGTGATTTAAGAGTTTTACCAGCTCTTTGCTTAGAGTGAGCCACACAGGTGTTCTGGACATTGTTTATTTTGTTTACTTGTTTCTCATTTATAAGAAACCATATATTGCACTAAAAATGTAGAAAAAATACTGAATGAAAGGAAATTTGTATGCTGGAGAGTATGGAGCTTGAATTCAAACATGTGGATGCATTTCTCAAGATGCACTGTGTTTGCAAGGAGTTAATTTAAAAATGTAGTTTGTTGCTGTTAGCTACCAGTAACCAAGTGGGTTTCTTTATCAAAGATCATTGGAGTGTGGGCTCAAGTCCAGAGCAAACACCACACACACGCTTAATATAAATGTTTATTTTGTTTAAGCAGGGGTGTAGAATATAACCTGTGTGAGAACTTACACTTGTAACTCCACTGTGTTCCTGTAGCATGCTGCTTGTTCAGACCAAGTGAATATTTAGCATAACTGGTTGAAAACCCCCAAATCCACTTCAGTACTTCTGAGGCTGCCTCACAGTAAATACCAGATACTTTTTTATCTTAAGTGGGGGTTTTTTGTGTTGTTTTGTTGTGTTTAAGTTTACCTTACTGTAAATAACAGTCAATATTTTAACTTGGCAGATACCCAAAAGAATGCCAGGCAGCTGCAATTTCTCCTGATGTGCATGAAGACCGTGGTGAAGGGAGCTTGCTCCAATACATACTGCTGAACAAAAAGAATCTCTGAGTGCAAGGTGCAGAGTGCCTGGAGAAAGTAAAGTGTACTACAAAGTGTACTAACAAATAGTTACTAAACTTAATAGAGTTTAGTAACTATTTGTTACTAAACTCTATTAAGTGTTTCTCTTTCTGCAAGAGATTAATTGCTTGTTGTTTATGTTTACAAAACATATTTTTTGCTGCAACCAAGGTTTAAATACTTAATGCCAGACAAATTGAAGCATTCTTCTGGCTTTGTGTTTAAAATGGTAAGTGCATCCACCTCTATAAGCCAGTCAGACTTCTGGAATTTCACAGGTTTAGGTCCTAGCCTGCAGTTTGCCTGATTTGACTGATTTTTATAGCCAAACTGTAGAAAATTATTTACAGTGGCTGTCTATGAATTCACAAAAAATTAATAAATATCATTCGTTTCTGTAAGACTTGGTTCAGACTTCCTTTGCTTCCAACTTAATAGCCTAAAACACAGGAAAAAGCTTTTAGTTTGCTGAGGTCCACCACATGCTAATTCTCTCCAATAGCAAGACGTCCTGTAATGCTTTTTAAGTCTCCACCACGGCAGCAAGTGAAATAACATTTAAAATATTCATTCAAAACTTAAACAGAAGATTTGCACACTGTTACTCTCTAAAGTTGAGAGTAAACTCTGTGAAGAAAACAGTACCTTAATATGGTTAAGTAACTTCAATCTACTGCTGTTTTATTTTACATGTTTTAAACTAGAGCAGAACAGATCATCAGCTCAATAATGTTATTAACTCACTTTTTCTTACTGCCAACTTCATGCCTATCTTTCCTTTCTTCAGCACTTTCTCCATTGTGTTGTGACTGGTTGGTGTCCTGGGCTTCAGACCCTCCATTCAGAATCTTTGAACCTTTAAAATGGAAGAGGAGAAAAGTGGTACTTGCAGGAAATAAAACTGTATTATAATAGCCCTCGGTAATTTTTCTACCTTAATCAAATAAAACATTATAAATATTTCCCCTCTCACCTTGATATCCAAGCAGCTGAAACAATACAAAAGACACTAACTGATATGGCTTCAGTTTCTGAACATCCCATACAATGTGCCTCATCCCATGGGAATTGAACAGTTTGTATTTTTAATGCAATTTCAAGTTCTTCCTGTGCTTGCTAGGCTACAGATCATAGGCCTAATGCTCGTTTGTATACTGAGCAGTGAGGGAATATACTTCAGTAGTAAATTCTTTTTACCACTCTAACCAGATCAGTTAATTTTGGGGATTCTTTTTACTTTAACTGATGAAGTTACTCCATTACATCTCATTTACTCTTGAATCCAACAAATTACGTATAATCAAAATACAAGTTATATAAAAGAAGTGTTTAATGATAGCATGGATTTTTCAAGCAGAAAAGCAGCACTAGGCTGGAAGTAGTATTTAGTGAAGTCAAAGCAGAAAAATTTAACATATTTTAGAATTTCTGTGATGACTACATGTTTTGCTGTGGTATAATATAAGTCAGTGGGTTTTAAGTGAGTTTAGGAACGTCACTCTCTGAAGTGATGGTCCATTTTACTTGAAGTTGTAAATTTATAAAAGAACTCCTCTATGAAACTAAAGAGTTACAGTGAGAAAAAATACAAGATGTTATTAATCTGAATATTTACAGTTTATCTGTTTACACTTGCTCAGAATCAGTTCTAAACTCAAAGGCTACAGGAGGAATTCAAGAAAACAGTAAATGCTATATTACCATGTTACAAAGCAGATGATCTGATGCTGTGCATTAAGTAGCACCAATTACAGCATCATTCTCTGTCTTGACTGTCATAGTGAAGATAGTCAAGGTTCAGCAGTACAGTTTTTAAAAGGGCAAAAGAATGCATATAAGGATCAGATTTTCTTTTTACAGCAAATAAAGAAAAAACTACTTCCATAAAATATTCCTCTACTCTGATAGAACTTCTTCCCATTCTTCATGTGACTGGGCAACAACCTGGTATTTCACTGTGTGTGTTCTGCTGAAGTTGTGTTAACCTTATCTGGAGTGGCTTCGCTAGCCAGACTATGCCCAGGAAGCCTCTCAATATAGTTTCTTTGTTAAAGTATTAGTTGTGCTATCACTGGTTTGGGGAAAGATCTGTATGGAACCTCTACTTCATCACACATTCTCTCACCAGAAAATGGTTTTAATCATCCTTTAATCATCCTTGCTTTTTTAGCAATTACAAGTATAGTGATATTCCTACTATAGTTGTGTTTAATCCTTGGCACCTCAGTTACAGTAATTTGTTTAGTCTTGATCCATGTGGTGTTAACTTTTAAATGATTTTCTGGGAAAAAAAAAAAACAAAACAGTTCTGCTTCCAAAATTCAATTTCAAAGTAAATGCAGTTTCTGTGAGGTACGTGTGGAGATCAAGGATCTAAATAACTTGAATAGATGAGCAGAACTCCTATATTGCAACATAGCTTTCCAGTGCGTCTGTCTCATTTTGTTCTTCCATTTAAAAATGCATATATTTTAGTACTGACTTAAAGTTATTATTCAGCCTGCTTACTACAGAAAGCTTTTGATATTCTGCTGTACAAGTGCTCATGATTGATGTGGAACTGTACTGTTAAGAGCATAAATACATTCTCCTGCCATAAGTTGTTATTTCTTTATTGTCAGGCTGAAGAACTACTGAAGTTGTATCTGGAAAGTAACACAGAAGTGGTTAAAAGTTGCTGCTACACATGGTAGAGCATGCATGATATAGAAAGAGGCCTAGGGAAGGAAACCAAGCAGTTTCAAGTTCTCATTCAGTGGCAGAAGCTTAGGCACTAAAAAACTACTAGAGGAATAGAACATTGTGTTGGTGTTGGCTGGGGTAGAGTTAATTTTCTTCATGGTGGTGAATATGGGGCTGTGTTCTGGATTTGTGCTGAATGCAAAGTTGATATACAGAGATGTTTTTTTACTTCTGAGCAGAGCTTACACACACCCAAGGCCTTTTTACGTTCCCACACTGGGGAAGAACCTGGGGGTGCATGGGAGGTGACAGCCGAGACAGATGATCCAAACTGACATTCCAGACCATATGGCATCACAATCAGTATGTGAAGTAGTGGGGAAGGAAGGGGGAATATATTTGAGTCATGGCATATTTTTCCTATTATGTGTGAGGGCCCTGCTCTGCTGGCGATGGCTGAACACCTGCCTGCCCATGGGAAGCACTGAATTAATTCCTTGGTTTGCTTTCATGGAGACAGCTTTTGCTTTCCCCATTAAACTGCTTATCCCCCCATGTAAGTTTTCTTTCTTTTATGGTTCTGATTCTCTCCCTGATCCTACTGGTGGAGGAGTGAGCGAGCGGCTGTGAGGGGTTTGGCTGCTGGCTTGGGTTAAATGGTATATGCCATTCTACCTCACATGCAATGTTTTGGGGTGTTTTTTTTTTAAATTCTGTAATCAAGTTAGATAATTTACAGAAGTAAAATTTGCAAGACCTAATTTTTGCAAAAGTCATTTCCTTTAGCCAACTGAGATAAAATAGCCATGGTAAATGTTACATTGAATTTGAAAGTTATTTGTAGCAGTACTGTCCTTGACAACTTCAGATATGAAAAGGTTTTCATAGACTGGTGAAATTCCTGCATCAAGGATATTTTGAAGTTAGCTCAGAAATAATGGAGATTAAGTCTTTTATGTGACAAGAAAGGAAAGCCACAGTGACTTACCTGTTTGGTCTTTTTCCTTTTCAGTTTTTTTATTTGCTCCTTTCTTCCCCTGTTCTTTGGTTTTATTAGCTTCTTCATGCTGCTTTTGCTCAGCAAGTGATTTATTCAGTACTTGGGAAAGAACAGAATCTCCTTCCCCAACCAGAAACATGGTCTTGAACTTATTATATAGCATTGTAGATTTCTCCATGATAACTTGGCTAATTTTAAATTTCCGTATCTGAAATCAAAGTAATAAAACAGGCTCCACTTAGGTCCTTAAATATCTGTGTAATTTCATTACATGCTAGCTTAAATTAATTTAACCTACAATGAGATCATAGGCTTTTGCACTTGAAGTGTCACAGAACTGCCAGATTGAGAGGGATCTCAAAAGATCTTCTGGTCCTACAGTTCACAAGAAAGGGACCACATTATCAAGGACCCTTGATCCCATCACAATTTGAAAACCTGTAGAGATGGAACTCCACCACATCCCTGAGGAGGCTGTTACAGTAAAACAACTGTTCTTACTGAAAAAAAAAACCCCAACTTTTTTAGCATCAGAATAAAACCTTTCCCAGTGCAACTTGTACCCATTGCCCTACAATGGGTGAAGACAAAAGCCTCGACCATGTCTTTTGCAGCAGCCCTTTAAACTACATGTCTACATCATTCTTGATCTGTAGGGATCCAGACTGGACAGAGTGCTCCAATAGTAAACAAAGCTGGTATCAATTTAGGAAAACATATACTCTACATTAACTAACACTGAAAATCTCACCTTCTTGAGAGTTAAGATCATCTCTGTATGTTTCTGAGCTTGTTGCATTGTGACTTGAAGGGATGCAAGCTCATCAAGAGCCTCAATGCACCTGTTCACATCCTGTATATAAACAAAGAATTAGTCTGAAGACTTACATATTGGTAATCTTTAATTAGCCATACTAATCTAACTTCTGCATTCAATGACATCCTTCCATAATTAATTCTTCCTGAATTTGACTATGTACCTAATTTTAGAACAATTTATATAGTCAAACTCGCCAACAAAAATTTAACACTAGTTGTCTCTTAGCTCCTCCCATAAAAGGCAGATTATATTTAATTAAGTTGTAACATTTAGCAAGAATTTTAAGCTTTCAACATACATAAAAAGTAAGCTTTATGCTGCTTTCATGATTTGAGAACTTCTATGCTCAAAGCTGTTCACCATAGTCAGGCTTTACCATGCACAATTTTTCACAAGTGATTAACCACTGAGAAGACAGGAAGGCACTGTAGTTAACACAAAGAACTGTTCTTATATACTCCCTGCCACCCAATATGCTTTGCCCTCTTTTTAAGTTTTCACAGATGCACCACCATCCAGTGTGAGTGGCTCAGCCATGCCCTGCAGTGGTTCCTCCACTGGAGCAGGCTGGAACTGATCAAGTCTAGCAGAAGGCAGTCCCCCACCACCTCAGTACCAGAACCTTGCTTCCAACACCCAGAACAACTCTGTGTTTCCCTAGCTGGAACAGCTTCCTGCTCCTCATGCCATACTTCTTCACTCATGCTTATTTTCTTTTCTCTTTATTTTCTCCAGACTGAACACTCCCAGCTCTCTTGGCTTCCTCTTTTTCAACACATGCTTCAAGCCACTAATCCATCTTTGTGGCCCTTTACTGGGCACCCTACAGTAGGTCCATGTCTCTATTTTTCTAGGGAGCTTAAAATACAGTCCAGTATCTCATCAGTGCCAAGCAGAGCACAACCACCACACTCCTTCCATGTTCTGGCAACTCTCTCTAATGCAGCCCAGAAAACTATTAGCCACTTTGAACTGCAGAACTGTGATGGTGGCTCATGCTAAGCTTGGTGTCTACCAAGACCCCCAGGTCATTTTCTGACAAACTGCTATTCAGCCACTCAGTCTCCAGCCCATGCTGGAGGCACAGGGTTGTCATTTCACAGGTGCACTACTGGAATTGAAGTTGATGAAGTTCCTGTTGACCCATTTCTCCAGCCTGTTCAAGTCTCTCTGGATGGTAACCCTCCCATCAAACCTTTCATTACAGTTTTCTATGATTTGCAAACTTGCTATAGGTGTGGTTTGTGTCATCATCCCAGTCTTTAATGACATGTTTTAATAGTACTGACTAGTGACTGGCCTGTAGCTGGACCCTGCCACCAATTAGTTTTTTTGTGTCCTGCTGGTCAGCCAGTTTTCAGTCCACCTTTTCATCCACCTTTTTAGTTCAGACCTCTTAAGTTTATCTTTGAAGCTGTCCTGAGAGACAGTGTCAAAAGCCTTTTTTATCTTAACAGAAACAATATCCATTCTTTCATCCACCAAGCCGACCATCTCACAAAAGGACATCATTTTAGTCAAGCATAATTTCATCTTCATTATGCTGATAAGTCTCAGAGCTCTTACTGTACTTTATATCACTGGAAACAATTTCTAGGAGGATTTGTCCCATCACATTTCAAGGGACTGGTGTGAGAATTACTGGCCTGTAGTAACCTAGATCCTCCTTCTGCAAGATGAGTGAGACATTTGCTGTCTTCCTGTCCTCAGGAACCAGCCCCTCATCACCATGACTTTTCAAAAACAAAATGGAGTGGATGGATAACGACATCACCAGCTCCTCTGGCACTCTTATGCTTATTCTGTATTGGATCTCTGTCTAAATGTTCTCTAATTTGATCTTTGTTCTCTGAGCATCAAGGTTTTCTTGTTTTAATCTTCCCATGATCTCAGGGACCTAGGATTCCTGAACAGAATTGTACAAGCAAACTGAAGTCAAGAAGACACTGGTGACCTCAGACTTTTCACTACTTGTTACCTCCTATTTAATTCACTAGGGTGCCTATCTCCGTATCCCATTCAGCAGCAGGCCCACATTTTCCTAGACTTTAAGATGAATCAACCTTGAGAAGGAGGTAATCCCTAAAAGTGAGCCAGGTCTCCTTGTCCTGTCTTCCTTCTAGCACGGTCTTTTAAGAGATTCTTCAAAGCAGATCCCTGTAGAGGTCAAAGTCTGCTCTCCTGAGTCCAGGGCTGTGATCCTTTTCATCCTGCTCCCTTCTCCCTGAACTTCTCTACCACAGTCACTGCAGCCAAGGTTGCCCCCACCTTCATATGCCTGACCAGATCTTTGCTTTCTGGAGGATCAGGTCTTGCCTTATCAACTCCTTCATCACCTGTGTTAGGCAATTATCAAACTCCAGAAGCTTCCGGCATTGTAGTGTTATGTGCATGTCCTTTCAGCAAATACTAGGATGTTTTAAGCTTTCAGTTAGAATCAAAGGTGTCTCCCCACTATCTTAAGATGACTAAATTCTCTACTTCTCCTTGATCAGGTGATCTGCAGAAGATATTCTCAGGATGTCACTCATTTTGGTTTGCCCATTAATCCTGACCTATAAGCTCCCAGTTGGCTTATCAGCTCTCCCAGTGCAAAGCTCCATACATTTCAGCTGGTCTCTCACATAAAGTTATCCTTCATCTTGTATTCCCAGCTTCCCATCTTTCCTAAAGAGCCTGTAAACATATAAGGCAAGGCTCACCTCACTTCTACCTGAATCTCTGATACCAATAAAACCACAGCCCTGCAATTGCAGAGAGATGTCCAGTTTCCCACAACAGCTCCTCACACTATATGTATGAGTGTACAGACATCCCTAAGAGAAACACAGTTGTGCTGACATTCCAGAAAGGTTATGAGAGCTTTCCTCATTATGCTAAGCTGCATGGAGTAACTCCTCATTTAATGTGCTGATGCTTGTGATCATGCCACTTCAGTCCTGTTCTGCAAAGAAATTCTGATGATTACTAAGTCATTTTACATCATGCTGCTGACATCTGTTTACATCTGATTGCCATCCTGCTCCACCATTTCCTCCTCTGCTATCATTCCTAGTTTGATGCTCTTTAACTAGGCTGGCTAGCCCACTGGCAGCACTATTTTTGGGTAGCTCCTGCCACCTCCTAGCACACCTATCCACTCCTTCGTGACAGCTTTCCTCAATAAAGGGATCACTACCTGGGTCCCCATGCCTTACTATTACCCTCAAAGTCACACAGCCATGCTTGATACTTTCCAAGTGTCCCGTGACAGTATCATGGGTGCCCAACCTGAAAATCTGCAGCAGCAAATAGTCATAAGGCCAGAAAGCCTCAAATATCTGCCAGTAACATACCAAACCCAAGCCCCTGACAAGCAGCAGATTTCCCTTGACAGTGAGTGGAGTTGGACTGGAGCCCTAATCACTTGCATCCTGCTGCTGCATCCAGTGTCCTGGCGTTTCCACATGGCTCAACAAGCTGACCTGGCACCAGATGTTCTATTTGATGTAATTCTGTCTGAATGCTTCTGGTAAATAATTTACTATGTAGCATTTTCAAACAAAACAGATTTCATTTGCTGACACTTATCTTTCACTGCCCACAGTAACCACATTTAAGCACTAGTTATCCTTCATATGGAAAAAATGCCTTTAATTTTCAGAGTATTAATTAAAAACAAGAACACATGCCAAGTATTTCCTACTGGAATTTGAAACATGAATCAGTTAAAAAAAAACATACTTACAAGATTATCAATTTTCAGGGAATTCTTTATTTCTGCATGTATCCTTTGAAGCCTAGAATCCACTGAAGTTTCTGAAGATTAAAAATAATACTCATGAACATTTGTTAATCACATTCGGTTTGCTTTTACAGAAATAATTCCACAAGAATGAACCTCATACAGAAGGCAGAAGACAACAGGCAGACATCCTACATGCAGGTGCACACATAAATACAATCAGAAGAAAAGTACACAGCTTTTTAAAATTGAATAAATTGTGTGGCAACCCACGCAATTTTTTCCTTAGGAGTTACAACTGAAAAGACTTTTCTATTCCAAAACACAGCTGTCACCCTCTAATTGTAGGCCAGCTTAATGAGAGGTTTTAATAAATTTTAAGAATTATAAAGCTGGAAGACTCTCCATGACAGAACACCTGGATATTGATGGTTTGTTTTCAGTAAGCTGGTCACAATTCAAGTTACAGTCCAAATCCATTAAAATAAAATGTCCCCAGTACACATGGTTCAAAAGTGTGAAAGATGAATGGACATGGCATTCCTGAATTCAGATGCTGAATGCCTGCTTGGATTTAGTACATATTCTGAACAATAGTGCAAACAAACAGATTTCTTTAAGTCAAACCCATCTTGGATGGGTTTGGATTGCTTTTATTTGCCCTCTTGCTGCAACACTGGGTTGAGTGGAGTCCATGCCACTGGATCTGTACTATACCTCTAAGTTTCAGATTACAGACAGTGGTTTTGATTGGCCTCAAAGATAGGAGTACTGAAAAAGGAATTCCTTATCCCTATGAAGGACAGTCAGCAGGCAAGACCATAGTAATCTGAATCTAAGCCACCTACTTAGTGAGAGGTAGTATCTAAATAGTTTTGAGAGGTCCCTCAGAGTATTGTGTTATGAGAAGATACAAAGGAAAACATAATGGGAATGACTGAAGTGATTTATATCAAAGAATAAAAGCTTTTTTCTCATGTTCACAAACAGAAGAGACTGGGGTTTAAAAGATCAAATGACAGTAAAGTCAGAAAAGTAAAGACCTGTTCTACTACACTGCACTGCAGAAAGAACACTGAAGAATAAAAACTGCATTGTTTCACAAACATGAAAGAAGAATCATGGATCAAACACCTCAGACTGAGACCACACATGCCACACTCAGCAGTACATTATCTTATGGAAGAATGGAAGAAATTCCATTCAAAATATAAAATGATCAAAAATACCGGTTTAGATTCTTTCAACTAACCTCTCTTCTTCTCAATCTTCTTAACTTCTGCTTTCTTGCCTTCTTCTTTATTCTGCCTATCAAAAATGTTGAAATGTTTTTTACAATGTTGTAAAGTCTGCTTTTTTCCCCCCAGTTTTTGGATAAGATGCAATATCGAGGAATTATCTTTACTAAAACATTAGCATGCAAAAATCACAAATAACCAAATCCTGGTTTTGAAGGACAAACAACCTAACAAAAATTAATCAGCTGAGATACTGCTGGTAAGTCCTCCGTACTCATTTTTCTACAAGCAAATTAAAGGATTTTAAAAAAAAAGTAATCTCCAAACTGTATTTTGGTTTTTGTTGCATAGTAACATAACATATTAACTGGTGAAATGGCATTATATAGAACTAATTTATGGAGAAAGAAAACATTTTAAAAAGGAGTAGAATTATTTACCATTACCACAGGGAATTTATGGAGAGATCAATTAACCATAATCAGTTCCTATATGACTATTCTCTCAAATAATGAATTGTAATAGTGTACATATCTTACAATTGGTCATAAATGTATCAGTAATACAGAAAAAAAAAATTATTACAAGTACAGTGAAACCTCCTTAATCTTCCCCAAGTTGTATCACTGAAAATAAAGCTAAGACTCAAGAAAAACAACAAAAAAAGTCTCCATTTCAGTTATAGAATGAAGACAGGCAGAAATCTTTGAGGCAAGCTTTTGAGCTCTTTATGCAGAGAGGATCATGAACTTCTGTTTAACAATCCCTCAGTATTGTCTGACTGAGGAATTTAAAAGCCTACTTTTAGAATTTTCATATTTCAGCATATCATAACTAAATGTCCTGTGACTAGTTTTCATCTTTCTACTAATATGCATACATAAAACATGTAGGCCTGCATGTCTTCCATGTTTCTTTCATAAAGAACAGAAAACTTGTCTGCTTCAACTAGCAGCACAATTTCAACAGTACAGATAAACTTTGCATATGTACAGAATGATGTACAAAGCACCTTAACTAAATAAATACTTATGAAGTAGCTACCAGAAAATAGAAACTACAATGATGAGCAAAATAATCAAAACATGTATCAGCCTATACTAGTTTTACCAATATTGAGTTTTGTGGTATTAGTCATTAGCTGTAATTAAATTCATTATTCATTCACTACTTCTCCTTTATGTCACTGAAACAAAACTATCTACCCTCCAATGCACAAAATATGACAGCTATTTAAAAGCAAAAATTTGATTGTTATTACTAAATCAATATATGACAGTTTGATTCCCAAAATCAAATCAGCATGTGTTAAATAGTGATATATTAAAAGACACTAAGGCAATTTATTATCTCTGAAACTAGAAATGCTTAAGTTTGCCACAAGTAGGTAGAGTATTTATGTTAGGTCTCCAGAGGAAGAAGAGGAAAAAGGGCTGGAGCATGAGAAAATAAATACCCAAACAAACTACACTTTTATTAGTGAATGTGAAAAAGATAGGGGTTTTTTGTTACAGGTAAAGGGGACCTTTATTTTATTCCTTCCCTCCAAATTTTTACCTTGTTCTTTGCCTTTCTTCTGCCCTCCCACCAATGGTGGGGATGAGAACATCAAGCTCTTGTGGTGCAGCTTCTTCACCCATTTGCAGAATAGTGAATGAGTCAGATTTCCTCCTATTGTCCTACTGTCCAAGTTCCTGATGGGATCTTCTCTCTATTCTTAAGTTTGATTTGTGTAATCTTCTAAATGCAGTTTGTTCTTGGTATCATTTAACTAGCTTTGCAATACTACAGTAATTACCTTTTCCTTGTTCTGCTTGACAGCATGTGCTCCAACTGTCAGAGAAGGAAATGCTTTCCTGATAACCTATGCATTCCATACCTCATCAAAAATCTATAACCATGAATTCACAGGACCTAACAGGTCCTACCAATTTTTTCTAAAATTTTAAAGAAAAATATATGGCTGTCCTGAACAGTTTTTCACACGAACCCCTTTTGCATGGATATTCTCAAGTTAGTTCTAAAGAGAACATACCTGTACTCTGCTAGAGATTCTGTATCACTGAAAGACTGACATCACTTAATTTCTATGTTCTATTCTTCCCACAAAGGCACATTTTAGTTCAAAGAGCTTTACACCTTCCCCTCAAAAAGAAGTAAAGATAGAAAACCAAAAAGGCCAGGGGGAGATAAAAGTAGAACACAGAGCAAAACAGGTTGGAACTTTTTCAGAAGTTTCACCTCCTGTTAGATTCAAAATATTCCTACAACTTGCAGGCATTACATGCTAAAATAGACTCACGATTCAGATTCTGTCTGTTCCTCTTGCTTACGCTTTCTTTCTGTTACTTCTTTCTCATGTTGGCTTCTTACAGTGTTTCTTCTGTGAGCTGCTGGAAAGCTTCTTCCCCCTTTTTTCTTCTGTGTTTTAGGATTGGAAAGAAATGTAACATTATTATGGTTTCGGTAAGCAGATGAAACTAAGTATCTTTGAAATAACTCTGCTCCATGGAGCAGCCTGACAAACACTGGCTTTCCCTGAAGCTAAACACAATTTCATTAGTCCTTTCTCCTTTTTTCTTTTCAAAACTAAGCACCAGAGGGCAATGCTAAGGGCAGTATTAAGCACCAGAAAAACAAAGACATTACAAATTGCTGGCTAGAAACAGTTTTGTACCTTTTAAAAATGTGATTTCAAGCCACATGTTCTCCAGATGCACCCAAGGAAAACAACATCTGTCTTCCAGGGAACATAAAATCAAAAAAACCCCACAAGCCTCTTGACATTTAAGTCTTTTGTTAAAAATACATCTTAGAAAAGATGCTTTTCTTAGAAAATACTCAAAGAATTCCTGACAGAATTATTTGAGAAAAATATACTTCTGAAAATTTTATTCTATATATCTGTACACCAGCCATGCCAGACTCCTACTGTCATTAAGATTTAACATTAACTTGGAGAAAGATCTCCAAGTGATACTACTTTCCTCTAAAATAAATTCATCAGGAAAGCAAAATTATACCTTGTCCCCTTCTTGTTCTTCTCCTTCATCTTCAGAATCAGAAGCTGATGCAGAACCCACTTTTGCAACATTTTTTCTTTTTGGTTCACCTTCTTTCTTTCCTTCTTTTTTATCAAATTCCTTCTTTGATTTCTCCTCTTCCTTCTGCCCTTCCTCATCTTTCTTTCCTTGCTTTTTGGGTTTTTCTTCTGTTCCTTTTTTCTTTGTCTTCTCCTCTTCACTAACACTAAAACAAAAATAGTATTTAGGCATCACGTCTAGTATCTACAGTGACTTCAAAGAACAACATTCTAATTCAGAAAGCTGGGTCTTTTTAACCACAGAACAGTAAAATGATGAAGTTAATTCACTTAACGACTCTCCAAAAATACTCTTTCTCTGAAAATTAAAACCCACTACCTGGGGGAGGAAGAGCCCCCAGCAAATAAATATCAGTATGGAGGGCCTAATGAAGGTAACATGAACAGAAGTGCATAGATCCTCACCCAAGAAGCTAATTCTCCATGGACTCCCCACACACAGATGGGTCTGTAGGACCCAAAGTGCATACACTGTAAACTAGATTTATAAAGTATACTTATTTAAGTTGTTCCTATTCCAAAACCAGGTATCTGCCAATTTATAGAAAACTAAACCTATGTTCAACTTTTTCTTGAGTTACTAGAAGCACTAAACTTGACATAAGAACTGTAGACAGCAAAACCAAAATTCTGATAACTAACAGTGTTGCAATTTCATCAGAAGAGATTTCTGAAACAAAAATGTACAAAAAGAAAAACACTATTTTATTTTTGTATGATGTTGCTTTTTTTTTTTAATAAACACCTTTCCTCTTCATTCAGTATACAATAAGGATATATAAGGAATTTTGTACAGATTGGACAAGTTAGGAAGATTAAGATTCTTCTCTCTCATGTTTCAGAAATGTCCTTCCTTGAATGTCTCTGTATTAGAAAAGTGTCTACACAAATAGTAATTTATACTGAACACTAACAGGGCAAAACCCTGTAAGGAGTAATAATTCACAAGTCTTAGCATAAGGAGCAGCACAGTTGACAATGAAAAAGCTTTATAATAAGAAAAAACTTACAAGTCACTCTCTGAAAGAGATGATGGCTTCACCAGCTTGGGTCTCCCTCTTGGTTTTGGAACTTTTGCTTCAGAAGCTAGGAGTTATACAGAAGTAACAGGTTAATCCATAGCCACCATCTGCTCCTTGTCTATGTCTCAAGATACTTACTCAACAGACATAAGCCATGCTTAAATCAAAATACATCCCCTTTGTTACTGTACAGAATTCAAATTAACTGAGTACCAAACTTAATCAAGATCTCTCTGTAAGTTAAAGTGCTGGCAGTTTTTTTAGCTGACTGGTGGATTAAAAAAACTTTGATGGTTTCTAGCCACAGGCTCTGGCTACTAATTCTTGTGCTTTTGGCAATCTATGTAGTTGCAAATGTGAAACATTTGTTTCACATGTTGCATAACTAAGATGGATATTAAATTAGATAATGAGAAGCCTGACATTAGAGAATGAAAGGTAGTCACTTATGTTTACATTTATAGTTTGTTGTCCACTAGATTTACCCATATCTTGGGTTTCCATCACTTTTCAGGCTAACAAATCACTGTCAAGAAGCTCCACCACAACACTACAGTGCAGATCAAATCTCTACACTTCCTCAGATTCACCGTATTGTCAGGAGTAAGCCTTCCCTCCTGGCACTTATGTACCTCAAATGCTTGTCCAGTACCACAGTGATTATATTGTCACCAGGAAACCTAATATTCAGTGTTTAAACTCTTGTTGGTCTTAGCACAGAGTGCTTTTAAGCATCCTATCAACAACAGAGAAAGTTGCATAGTATATTTTCCAAAAAGGTTTTTCATATAGGAGGCAAAAGCATATCTTACAGATGCTTTCCTGCTCTTACTGACAGTATTTAAATCAAAACCAGCAAAAAGTTGTGAAGAAAAAAACACAAATATTAAAAATGCATATTTAGTGCAAGTAATGAAATGGCAAAGAGGAATGAATTTATACTTATTTCCTCACAGCTTCCATGGCAAAAGTACCTAAAGTCTATTTAATTGTGGTTCCATTGTTTTTATATTGTCAGCAGATAGAGAGGACTATAAAGTATTTGTTTCCCTGACTAAGTGCTCATACAGTATACTTAACTGCTGCAAGAACTGTCTTCCAAAGCCGTAATTAGTGATCAAGAATATCTGAATATCTGCAAGCTTACCATTAAATTGACAATAGATCATTGCTAATTTGAAAGAAACAAATTATTCTAACAACATATTCCCAAAAATCAGTTATATTTTCTTTTTATGTGCCCACAAATCAACACATACTTAAACATCTTCTTGAACAAGTCTCTTCAGCTCTTATTTAATTTTTCTTGTCCTCTGAACTTCACCTACAGGCTCCTTGTCCTCCCAGTTCTCATCTTTGTGTTTTGTGGATCTTCTAACTCTACTGTAGTATTTTATAGACCTTTAATGAATACAAACCTTTAGGCAGCTAACCTGCCAGAGAGCTCCTATCATATATCTACACTTAAATAGCATTCTGCAAAGAAGACTGACGTATTCTAAAAGGTAATACTTACAAACTAGTCTTTAATTTAGAAGATCAAATATTAACACTATCAATTTAAATCCATTCTTGTCCTGAACTCATCAGTATGAGATGTTTTCTCACTACAATCTATTAGTAAAATCTGCCTTAAGCACTCAAAAATACTCTGTAGTATTTCAGAGGAAGTACTGCCTAGTTCTACTAAAATACTTCTGTGGTGAAAAAAATTCAATCATTCTTCCAAAGTTACCTGCTGGTCTTCCTCTTTTGGGGCTTACTTTTGGAGACACCGGCCCAGTAGTTGTTGCTGCCCCTGTTGCTGCTTCCTCAGCTTCAGCTTGTTTTTCAGACTAATTTAAAGAATGAATTTCACCGGTGAAAAAACACATGGCACCAATATCTCAATTAGTTTCTTAAACAAAAACCTTTAAACTTCTGGAAATGTGTTATTATGTGATTGCTTGTATGCACAAAAAAGTATCTGAACTTAATGACCGGTTGTACTTAGGTATTACTGATTTTGCCCTCTCCAATCCCAAACTGAGAAAATAGTCAAGAGCTTAGTGTCCAGGATAAAGAACAATTAGAGTATAGATACAGCATGCTACTTTTCCGTGACAAACATACCAAGGTCACAGATACTTCATACTCATCCCCCACCCCTGCTGTCAGCTGTAACTTTGGAAGGAAAGGTTTCAGATACAAAACTAAGATTTGCCCTACTTAATTCTAGTTTTTAGTTGGGTCAGTGTCCAGATCTGGCTGTGTGTGTGACCACAAGAACATAAAGGCTAGCGTATGCTGAGCAAGCAGCTGGAAACTGCCTTTTTCAAAGTCACTCTGTATTCTCCCAGGTTGTAGAGACCACAAAAATCACAATTTGTGAAAAAGGTATTTGTATTTCAGGTGTTAGTTCAATGTGATGAAGATGTTAAAAGAAATTTTTCAGAGCTTCAATGCAGGCTATTTTATTAGCAGTTTAGCAGTCGTTTATGTATTATCTTTCCTTATTTGTAATGAGTTGTTTAGGAAAGACAGGGACTCCATATTCCACATTAAGTTAAAAAATAATAAATATTTGTAAAACACTCTGGGAAAACTTTCATTCCTGCAAATCTTGCAGACACTTGAAAAGGGGAAGCAGAGTGTCAAACACTTAAATTTTTGCATAATCTGTCATTAAAGGAAATAGCATCCAGTATTATCACACTGAAAAATTCCAGTAATGTGAAGTAATTAAACATATTGTTACCTTTCTTTTTCTTCCTCTTCTAGCAGCTTTAGGAATAGAAGCATCATTTGTTTTCACCACATCCTGTGAAGATTAAAAATGTGCCTAAGAATCTTAATAAAACTAAGATATATTTCATTTAGTCTACTTTTTTACACAACTGAAGCCTCTGGCACACAATTTAGACAAGAATCTTGTAATGTACATGAAGAGACTGCATGCTTTTAAATTATTAAAATGTAAAATTATTAGACATTAGGAAGAAATTCTTTACTGTGAGGGTGGTGAGGCACTGGAACAAGTTGCCTGCAGAAGCTGTGTCTGCCCCATCCCTGGCAGTGTTCAAGGCACAGCTGGATGGGGCTTTGAGCAACCTGGTCTAGGAAAAGATATTCCTGTCAATGAGAAGGTGGATGGAACTAGGTAATTTTTAAGGTCTGTTCCAGCCCAAACCATTCTATGAGTCTGTGATTATCTGATATCTACAACTTATTCCTGAGAGATAAAAAAATAACTTAAATACTAAATAATATTCTGTTCTAAATCAAGACGCTATGAAGTGATGTTTTAGTCTGTCTGGACTCTTCAGCTAGTCTTTAAAAGAGGTTAATTTGCAATATAGTAAGTGGTAAGTGATAAAATACACAATCTTCCAACTGTTTTAACTGAACTTAAAGACAAATCAGACTAGAAGATTCCTCTCCAATGAAAACTTCAATTTCTGGGATCTTCAGTGAGAGGTACAAATGTGTCTGAACACACAGTAAGTTTTACATAATTAAACATATCCTGGAACTGCCACAGTAGTAATAATTGTAGTGTCTTAATACCCAATAACAGATCTACAGCAATAAACATAATATTAGGATGTTCTCTGTGACACAGAAAAAAGCTCTCACATACTTCTTTATTGGTTTTGTCAGAAGGTATATCATCTTCCTTTGAAGTATCCATCTCCTTTTCTTCTGCTTCAGCTTCTGTAGGCAAGTTATTATCCCCTTTAGCAGATAACTGCAAAGCAAGTCAACAGAGGATAAAAAACGCATTAGAAAGTATTTTATAGTGAAAAGAGAACATGTTAATTGCCATCAGGCTGCTTTTCCCTAAAGTAGTTTAAATCCATAGGTACACTCAATTCTTAGGTGCCTATTTAAATGTCTAATCGTACCAGACTACTTCCTCTTATGAGGAAGAGTCAAGGGAGCTGGGCGCGTTCAGTCTCAAAAAGAGATGACTGAGGAGGGACCTCATCAATGTGTAGAAGTGTCTGGAGAGAGGGTGCCAAGAGGAGGGATCCAAGCTCTGCTTGGCAGTGCCAAGCAACAGCATAAAAGGCAATGGGCACAAATGGGTGCACAGAAGTTCCACCTCAACATGAGGAAGAACTTCTTTACTGTGCAATGACCAAGCAAAAGATTGCTCAGAGAGGTTGTAGAGACTTCCTCCCAGGAGATATTCAAGAACAATCTGGACACAATCCAGATTGTTCTTGAAAGTCCAATGTCCTCTGGGACGACTCTGCTTGAGCAGAAAGGTGAGCTAGACTAGGTTCCTTTCAGCCTGACCCATTCTGTGATTTTCTGTGGGAATAACCCTTCAGCCAGTCAAGGACATCTGTTGTAGCCGTGCTTCCTCACAGGTTCTTGTGCACCTGCTCACTGACAGAGCATGGGAAACTGAAAAGACCTTGGTTTACAGTAAACACTACTTGGCACAAGCTGAAACATCGGTGTGTTATCAACACTTTTCTCATACTAAATCCTAAGCACAGCACTGCACTAGCTACTAAGAAGAAAACAAACCCTATCCTAGTTACAACCAGGCCAAATTGTAAACAAATCACAAGTAAATTATTTTATAATTTGTGAGATTGTAGTTTATGCACTTTTTCTTGTTTTGTTGCAGTTTTTTTAAACCTTTAAAATTCTACTTTTGGTTTTGGGAAAGCAGTTAGAACTTCAAAAATCAAGCATTTATAATTATTTGCTTGAAAATAATTAACATTTCCTTGCAGCCTATATATCTGCATGTCTTTTAGATTACCAGTACTCTCAATCTGAATAATATTGGCTTGTCCCACTTTCAAGAATCTTTTTTAAAATTACATTTTTAAGGAGATAGCTTTTAAAATTTCAACACTAAACAAAGCAACTACTACACAGTATTTCTAATTACACGAAGACATGTAACATCACTGAGTCTTTTTACAAAGTACAGTTTTAAGACAGAAAAACAATTGGCTCACTAAAACCAAAGGAAGCCATAGTACAAGGGCTGATTAATGGAATGTTATAGCTACATTACCACACATAGTGTATAAAAAAAAAAAAATTGCTCTGTATTTTGCCTTAAGATGATTAATTAGGCAAAACTATACAAAAGGACCCAGTCAGGATCTTCCATTCCACCTTTATGTTTAAATGGCTCTATGACTTCCTGTTTCTCTTACACTGTGCCAACGCTGAAAAGCCTAGAAGTACTTTTGATAAGAAACATGAAGCTTAAGTCACTGGCATCCCCACTAGCACATGCTGCTTGAGGCATAAATTCAGAGTCAAGCAAACTGATTAATCAACCAGCCCAGATTAAAAGTTTCCCCTCACAGTAGCAAATGCTAAGAACAAATGCTTTTACAGGCAGCATGAATAGGCAAGAGCAGCACTGGTTTGCTAACACTGTCAGGAAATTATGTGTTTCAAAGCACTGCTAAGGTATAGCAAATAGAACCCAAATCATCCTCACATTCCATACTTGCAAAAACTAAAATAAGGAACTCTAGGCAGTAAGAAGTCAGGAGAAATAATCCATCAATAATTCTGCAGGCTCCAACTCACCAAAACCATTCTCAACATAATCTATCACTACACTACCAGAAGACTATTTTTTTTCCCTCCAATCAAAGAATTTTTTTACTCTTGAATAACAAAGTTATTACAGCTAGTGGACACTAATCCTATTTGCTAAGTATCTGACACACTGCAAATTCTGCAGCTGCAATTGTGAATCACTACTGAAGGACAGCCAGCAACACCTACAGAAAAACTACATGAAACCTTGGCAAATAATCCAAATGGAAACAAAGATCAAGAATAAAGGCAAGTCTATTCAAAGTAGTCTGACATTTAATTTAAGGGCACTGCTCATCATGTTGAGTAGTAATTTCCAGAAATGAGTTACAAATAAATGGGATACCATAAATGTCAATCCCACCTGCGTGACAATTTTTGTCCTTTTAGAATTCTATTCTTAAAACCAAAACCACGGAGAAGAGTTGACAACACACAGTGTCTCTCCCATGCCACATGAGAACTATCCCCATATGAACAAAGCATTCAAGAATAGAGAAAAATTCAAAGCAGTATACTACCAAATCATTTAATGTACAGAAAGCTAGGAAGCTTTACCTCTTACAGTATAAATTATGTACTGCCCCAGCAAATTGAAACAAAGATGTTTCAGACTGAAATGAATTTCATTTTGGAAGGTTACTAAGGTATCTACACCTTAACATAGCAAAGAAGCTAAACTCTGTGTAAACTACTGTATACTTATTCCTGGCTTAAGAGCTGAATTGATACAGCTATGAGATTCTCTATATCCTAAGTAGTTCATTAAGGGTATGATCTAATTAAAGCTGATTCTTATAAACCTTTTCTGGCAAACACACTTAAGTACCCTTTCACCCATGACAGAATCTAATGTTCAATTCTGGTTTTCAATATAAATGATCACAACTGAAAGTGAGTCATACAGGTCTATAATATGAAAAAGTCTTTAAAAAACAGAAGGAGAAAAGGAAACCCAATTCTTGATCATAATTATAGTTTTCCAACTTCTCCTGCCTAGGAAGTACTGTATGAGTTTAGTATGTATTATGATGTGGAAATACAGGCTGGTAAAGAAATTAACTTTGAAAAAACATATAGAGCACTGTAAAAGGAAAAGAGAAGGACAAAAGTATTACTGTAAATATATCTGAAGAGAAGCAAATACAGGCAAGTTACAACATTAAACAGCTGTTAGTTTAAAGTATTTAAGTAAAGACTTGGCAATACAGTTTTGACTTGAAAATATTTCAGGCAGAACAAAGCAGAAATTCAATCACTTACTTTTGGGACAGAACACTTTTTTCTTTTGGCTCCTGCTTTTTCTTCACTTCCCTCAGCAGGCTCCTGACTGCTTTCTTCAACAGTTTCACTGATAGGAGTGTTAATAGCTGGATGGGGCTTCAATTAAGAAAAAAAAAAAAACCAAAAAAACCACATCAGAAATGAGATCTAAATCCCCTCCTCACCTGAGCTGTATTCTCCTACACACTACTTAAGAAAGCATCACATCAAGGAACCCCTTACTAGATGGACAAGAACAATAAATACATCATATTTCATTAATTTCCACTGTTTTCAATTTAATCTGCAATTTATTTAATAAACTTTTAAACTCTAATGCTGTAACAACTCATTTTCACATTACTATACTGCAGTGTATTTTCTTATGCATAATATAACATATCTTAAGAGATAAAAAATAAAGAAAATTGTTTTGATCAAATAAAACTTTTGATGCTACTATAAAGAAGTGCATTTTTAAAAATGCTATAAATCCTTAGTGGCTCAACTACTTGTTCCTGAAAATGTAAGTAGAAAAAGGATTACAGTAAGATAATTAATGAATTAACACTTAAAACCATAGTTACAGAGGAGATAATGCCTGAATTACACTTTTTTCTTCCATTACATTGTACATGCCTCTCCCCTTCTTACATATTAGCTACTTCAAATAAAGCTGGCAGAGCTCCCCTGACTTTTTTTATCCCTCCACTGGGGAAGAGCGTTTGGGTTTCAGCTGAATCTACAATCTCCTTTCTGCCCTCCAACTCCCTTACTAGCAGTTACAAGCAACATCTGCAAAATATCAACACTGCTCTTAGAACATTCCAGTTCTGGCAATGAAGCAGAAAATACCACTGCTTGGGTCCATCAGAGTGCATAGTGGAATTTACAAAGCGGAAGCAGATTTCAGCTCCTCGAGCCTAAGCTGCTGGCAGTGCGAACCACGACACCCAGGTGCCAGAGCACCCTGCAGCTGAAGATGCGGTGCAGCAATGGCCCTTGAGCATCCACTGCCATGGATGAGGTGTACCCCAGGAATGTGATGAACCTCGGTGCACATATGTCCTGGCTTAAGGCAAACTTCCTGCCACTTCGCTCTCAGAAGCAGTCTTAAAGGTGCAAAACTTATTTCTGGGCTAAACAGATGAATGGGGATACAAATCATACAAATCATAAAGTCACTCCAGGACGATGTGCCATTGTCATGGCTCCCCTACTGCAGTGAAACTGCTGAGCCAGTGCCACAAAGCAGCACCCACCCAAGATAGAAATGAGTGGGCAGCATGACCCAACAGAGCTCTGCCCACCAACAGAGGAAAGAAGGATCTTCACAGGATGCACAGATTCCTGGTGGAGACTACCTTTCTCACTTCTTGCAATTCTTCGCTTTCCTCTACTTTTCTATTTTCTTCCATGCTCACTTCTTTGACAGTGAATAAAACTGAATTACCGTCTTGATCACCATCATTTGACCTCTTTGGTCACTTAATCTCGCTCTCAGTTTATTTGAATTCCCCCACTTCCATGTTAGGGTAGTGGACAGCTTAGGGCACACAACCACACTGGAACATATGCCCAGCAAAAAGACAAAAAAAAGAATAAACAAACATTTCAAGTGAATGCCTTAGTATAGAGACACTAAGAGCCAACAAATCTGCTCCTTTAATATCATCTTGTATTCGGATTAAAAGTTCAACTTTGCCTAAGCCTTCACGTGATCACCCACTTCCCTCTGACCATACCTGCTACATGCCTGAACACAAAATTTCCTACTCATCCTAAATTTTTAAGCTCTGGCTCCTGAACTGTCCTCCCTGCTATTTCTAAGTGTGTAACTTCGCTCTAGAATCTTTAAAATCAAAGAGTTGTATGTAGATAAAACATACAACTCTTCCCAAGATACAGTCACAACCAAGACCACAGCTAAAGAAATACGTCCGTTCATCTATGCACTGAATAGTGCAATATATTAGCATGCCATAATACATTATTCCACTTAAAGATATTGTTGGGAAAACAGTATTTACTCATCAGCATCTATGTTACTTTACTCTCAGTTTTTATAAGCAACTGCTTGCCTTCCCTTTCAAGATCCTTCACTGACTATGCACATCCTTCATGCTTGTGGGCAGGTGCCAGTGACATGGGCGCAACCAAGTCCATCACTGCCTGGAGTTGATCACAATTGGCTGGCAAAGGATGAACTGCCCCACTTCAACATCCCACCTCACCTGGGAACAGATGGTGCTTTCACCCAAATAGTAATGGGAGAAAGGGGAGAGGGATAGAAGGATGGTTGTACACAGAACAAGATGCCTGCACAAGGCACATGGAGTTCTGAGGCAAAACAGATGCCAGTCAAGGAGGGACAATGAAAGAAGAGACACATAAGCCACTGCCTAAGCCAAAGAGAAGTTAAGGACTACATTTAGTGAAAGTAGTTCATGTTATTGCAGACTGAGCTGTGAACGGCAGGATCTGGAGACCAGAGATCTTGAACTTGGCATACAAAGGGCACAGTAGCCAGCCAGGTGAGTGGAAAGTCAGAGACATCAGGAACTAAGGACTCAACTAAAAGACCCAACAGTTTCCAAGCTTAGCCTGCGAGGGTACAAATGTCCAGGGCTTCCTTTGTCCAGGATCCCTCCCAGGCAACACCCAGCTCAAGCTGTTATTCTGGAGTTGCATAATGATTAAATTATTTTATGGACCCAGATGTCTGAGACTGCTAAATGAAACTCCGGGTGCAGCCAGAAAGGAAACGTTGTCTGCCTGTGTGAGTGTGGTGAGTGCAGGGAGCCAGCAGGGCACCCAGTGGGATCACTGGAGCTGTCTGCTGCAGAGGGTGTCAGCCCCAGCTCAGGTGGTCTCATAGCAGCTCCTGGATGGTGAGACATGGAAGCTCTCTTAATGCCAAGCAGTGGTAGAGAGGAGACAGAAGGTACACATCGGGGTAGGGCTGAAGGCCATGGAGGAGCCCACACTGCACCTGCTGAGTAAGAAACAAGGAACACCAAAAACAAAGTAACTACTTCACACCTGACTGCCTCCTATACCACCGTCTCACCAGGGAGCACACTGAAATGTCCAGAGAGGACACTGGGATCCAACAAAGCTACAGTAGATGTGGCCAGAGGGAAGCATGTTTCTCCTACTCCATTTTTTTGTCCTTCTTTCTTGTTACCAGAAGAAGTAATAAAAAGTGTTTGTCAACTGACTAAACTACACGAAATTGAATGCTTTGTTGCCTATTCCATACCCTTTTTTGGCAAAGATGGTAGAACCTCAGAAGCTGATTTCAGGCACTCTGCCACCCTTAAAACAAATTCCAGCTTCCCCATAAACTCCCCAGTACACACAGATTCAGCTGAGATAGAGGTAATTCTCTTCTTCATAGCTGGTACAGTGCTGTGTTTTGGATTTAGTACGAGAATTACGTTCAAAACGCACAGATGTTTTAGTTGTTGCTAAAAAGTGTTTACTCTTAAACAAGGAAAACACTACTTAGTGAAAATTAAAACACTGCTATCAACAGCATTCTCACACCAAATGCAAAACATAGCACTGCACCAGCAACTAAGAAAACTAACTCTATCCCAAGGGAAATCAGGACATCACATACATAAACATCCAATCTTTCCATTATTTAAAATAACCAGAAGTCCTACTCCTCAAAAAAAACCTTAGCTGTTAAAGAAAGCCTTTTGCAGATGTACTTTATTTGCACCAACAAGGACAACACAGAAATAAACCAAAAGCTGGCTAAAGGGTTTGAATCACTTCAAGTAAAACTTGCTTTTAATAATGCCTAGCACAGAGTAGAAGGAGAAGACTATCAAAAGTAAACCTTTTTGCAGTTGAATGACAAATTCAGAAGCAAATTTGCATTATTTCCATTTGCTTTATCCATGTTCTCCTTCAAACTAGAAACACAGTAATGTGGGTATCGTATGAAGCTGGAATTAATTGGCACTGCAATGACAACCTGGCATGTTGTGAAAAAACAGCAAATAGAAACAGAAGATAGCATTTCTTTTTATTATTATTGGAGCATTGCCTAGAAGACCCAATGGAGCCAAGGTCAGAATACGTTCAGTGTACATAGCAAAAAAACTAAAAGCTTACAGAATGCCCAGAGCAAGTGAAGGGAAAATGAGCATGAGAATTTGTCTTCATAATAAATTTGGGTCCTTTTATGGGTAGCATTGTATAGCTCTGGTTTAAGCTTGGAACTTTTACAAATGGGCAAGAAACAAGGAACTACTGATGAACAAAAATTTAATTAAGTCATGTGACAGGGGCTAAAAGGCAAACATCACATTGCCTCCAACTGCTAGAATGAAAATACTGCACACTGGGAGAGTGTGTACTGCAATCTTACAAGGATACTTGTGGACATAGGCAATTGGTTTTAGAACATACATGGCAGAGTGACTGAGACCCCAAAAAACCCACCACTTTTCAAGCAGTCACATAATTACAAAGGAATTTCAGGAATATAAATATAATTGTAAGTATGTATGTATCTCCAGTTAAACAACCCCCATCTCTTCTTATCCTATCAATAAAAGACACCAAACACAAACAGTATTTATTTTAAATTTTGTCTAACCTGCAGTTAAACAGCAGCAGTAAGTCATTACTCTGTGTCAGGAAAACACTTCGTACATTTCTCCTCCTCCCCCACCCAAAGCAACAAAGATTTGTAGAGTCTGCATAGCTTACCTGCTGATGAGAGAATTTCACTTTGGGATTATTATCAATTTCCCACAACCCTTCATTAAAACCCTTTCTTTTGTTTGGTTTGCCATATTTATCTTTATTTTCTGAATAAGGGAATATGTCCTTTGGCCCCAAAAATGCCCTTAAGGAAAGAAAAAACAAAATTTATATTTTAACTCATTAGTTTTTTCAAAGAAGTAAGCACCAAGTATTATTAAATATTAAAGTCATTAGTACTATAACAGCTATTCTACTAGAGTCCTTAAGTTTTCTAAACTTTGGCCTGCAACATGCCAAGGTCTCCATAACTACCACCACAAATAGAGACTTCCCTCCTTACTGAGGGAAGGGAATACTGAGAACCAGTATTATACTTTATGCTGAAGAGCATCAAAGACTATTTCATTATGGTCTTTTGTAGTTAGGATTTCAGCAGGGACCAATCTACCTGCTGCTAACAGAAAAATGTACTCTTTGGTAGTACATTCTCAGTTTCAATCCATGCCTAGACATTGTGTTACTGTAATTATATTACATCCAACTATTTGAAAGTTGCAGATACTTGCTTTCTGAAGTACCAGCTCATGGTAAATTAAAACAGATACTTCTAAGCTCCATGCCACTACTTCCTTCATTATCCTTAAAAAAAAAGCAGCTACCTCAGACTTACACCACAATAAAAGGAGGAGAGAAAAGAGAAAAAACATAGACTCTCACTGAAAGCTTACGCATTTTCTACTCCAGTTGTAAAGACTCATCTATATGCACAAAGTATTAAGTAAGGCATTCAGCTTAGACTGCAAATCACCCACCTCTTGGCAAGTTACAGTTAGAGAGGGTTCAGCCAGTGTGGGAAATGTGCACCTGCCAAGCTTATTTACCCAGACCAAAAGATGGGTAGGCAGACAGAGCAACTGGGAGAGACAAAAATAGGAAAAACATTGCCTCTCTTCTTCCCTATTCTCTAAAAGTAAGCATTTTTCCAGTCTCTAAGCCTCTGCCCATATTGTCAGGCATTGAAAAACACCTGAGAACAGCTACTGTGAAAAGGTAATGAAGCTAACTAGGCTGCTGCACTTTAGTCCTCATGTACCAATGAAGAAAAAGGGACAAGAAAAATTGAATGAAAAGAGATTACCCTAACACAGACAGTCCAGAAACTAGAGTTCAGTGTGACCTGTTTGTCTGTGACCAAACAAAATTTGTACTGATATGATCTATTGCCACAACATATCCAAATAAAGTGTTTATTTAAATAATACTCATTTTATTACTCTCCCTAGATAGAAACACATTCAGTTGGGTCTTTTACAAAACTTAAGAGAAAACAAAAAAATGCAAAGTACAGGTTAAGACTTACTCACAGTAACTTCATAAACTCAATAATATTTCTAGAAGTCAAATAAGAATTATTTCCAAACCAGTATTGCTTTCCTTTTCCCCTATAGTTCCTTTTTCCTGCTGTAACCAACCATGCAGCTTGAAATCCTGTCATCCTTTACACAGGAGTTTTTAGCATGATAAAGTGATTATGTGAGTTTTCAGAGTTGCCACTACTTACAGTATGATAGACTATACATACACAGCCTACTAAAATGCTGAAGATAAGAGTATCTAACTTTGCACAATGTGTAAATCTTAACTGTGAGAAGCACAGCACTCAACAAGTTTACCAAATTTACTTTAATTCCCAAGAAAAAAGTACAAGAAATTGTTAACTCTACATAATTCCTGATGGATCACTGAAGTCACTACTTATAGCTAAAAACCTAAACAAAATGATAGGCCATGGAACACCAGTCTCCTTTGTCACCCAAACAGTTCCTTCCTATTGTAATTTATAAGTATCTGCTGTAAGGAGTAAGTGAGACTAAGAACTTGAAAAGTTTCACCTATCATAACTCTACAGATCTTAAGATAAGTAACATGCTTAACAAACACCAGGAGACAGCTGGGTCATGGAACACCATACACTGCAATGTGTGTGAAACAGAGGCAAAACATTTCTCTGGTATTCCACGGATTTCTGACACGTAGTAACTCAGAACCTAGAGCCTAACAAAAACAAGATCGTGGCAAAACTTTATTTAGTAACTATACCAGAGTGAGGAACACCCATTTCAAATTACTCACACATTAAGCCCCCAATTACCAAATCTTTCAAACCCAAACACCTCTTAAAAGCCCGACGCTAAATCTGAAGTTGGACAAAAAACTTCTCAAAACTTGCTGAGGTGTTTTTAAGCCTTTAGATGAGGAGTTATTTCTATCTTCCTTACATTCAACCTGCATTCCCAAACTTATTTGGAACTGCCCAAAACCCCACTGCAATCCAGAATGACACAGGAAGTGCCCAGGGGGTCTCTTTGCAGGGGTGAAGGGTGAGCAACAACACCAACAACAGAACCAAAGCAGTATTGTGTTGCAGTTGCCAAAGAAAAAGTTCTGTTGTGTGAAAAATTTAAGAAAAAAAAAGGAAACCTAACACATCTTAAATGATAATTAATACAATGGACAAGACAAACCTTGCAACCTTGAATCGAATTCCAGGAACTCTTCTTAACCCACAAAATTACACACAAAGAAAAACTCCAATCAAACAAAAAAAAAATTTATAATTGAAAGATTTGTTGAAAGATGAGATTAGCTAAAAAAAAAAATACATGATCCAAGCATATAGGTATCTTTTTCATCACAGAAATTGCTTTTTAAGAAAAGTAATACCAAGTAATGCCAGCAGCAGGGGATGCTTACTCTTTAACTCAACAGGACCATGTATCATCTTAGCAAGATACTTACTTGCTAAAGATGGATACAAAGTACCATATTTAAGCAATTTCAATCAGTTTAATAAGATAAAAAAGTAAGATCCTTCCACGAAATGAGAGAAATGGACAACTTTTGCACTCAAATTAAATCTACCACTTTTTAAAGAAAAAACAGAAGAATTAAAAGCACACTAATACAGGTTTAAACTGCTTTGGTTTCTTTTGGCAACTCAAACAAAAAAATGGAGCACTGAATCTGATGATGCCTTAAATCTACAGTAACCCAACCAGTCATGCTAAAAAGCAACAGAGTAGTTTTCAAAAACAGGTAACTACATAAACCCCAGGATATTTTCTATTAAATTCAGCAGTGGAAGACATACAGTCTCTCAAAGCAAATACTGTATCACCACAAAACACTGCCCAAAGTACCCAAAGATCAGTATTTTGCATGTTGATAGGTATGAAGCTAACTGCATTTCCTGATCTCTATCTCCAGATCTCATAAACATAAGATCATCCACAACCCAAAACCTCATCAGGAAAAAAAAAACAAATCATAAAAACAACTCCAGTACATGATTATCTGTCCATCTCTCAAATTTTGTCTATTGCACTTTCTTTGAGAATATAGTACTAAGAATTTTGACAATATACAGGACTATAATTAAACTCATTACAGATAAAAAGGAAAACCAATCAGCTACATCACTGTGGGTACAATTTTTTTCCTCTGATGAGCAAAGCATACATGGTTATGGTCTACCATTCACTTGAAAAGTTTAAGTAAAATTTACAGAATCACGTGTTGACAAAACAGATAAATTTTGGAAGACGTGCTGATAAATACAATAGCTTGAAATACACTACATTCAGAGAAGATAAGTTTTTGTCACAGCATTTTAAAATGAAAAAATATAACCCTGAAATATAAAGTACTTACGTCTCATGGGTGCCAAAAAAGAAAATAGGCATTTTATTCATAGGTGGTTTTACTGCTCCATCAGGAACTTCATCCACCTAGGAAAAACACAGCCTATTATAGTTCAAATGAAGTAAGAGACAAGAACAGTTTAGGGGGAAATATGTAAAAAATTAAGCATTAAAATGGGAATTAAAAAAAGCTACAGAAAAATAAATCAGGAAATTATATCTCTTTTTAACAGTATGTAAAAAAATAAAGCAGAATCAAAACCAGTATAAGCAACAATAGAAAATTACATTACTTTCAGTTTACGGAGATACTTTTCACATGACCACTTCTCTTAAAAGGAGAAATTACAACGTGTTACAGGTAAAAGGCACAATTCAATTTCATTCACATACTGCCCATCCTTAAGAAAAAGCAACAGGAATAAGAAAAAGCAACAGGAAGACTTCCTACCCTTACGCTGACCTGATAACTTGTGGAAGTCCAATGTGAAGTACTACCAAAAGGGAAATAAACTTTAAAAGAACCCCAATTTACAACTCAGCATAAATACCTTTTTACCTCCATTCCCACATCCAACAGTGGTCCCAGAACTACAGCATGTCCCAGAACTTTGCATGACTTTTCTACTGGAGCACAGAGAACACAAAAAAGGACTGGACAAGTTACCACTTACACTTAGCCTATTTAACAGAAACAGGCGCAGTAGACATAGCCCATTCAGGAGTAATCTTGCCATAAATTCGCGGGGTTTTTTTGCCAAGAGCAGTTATTTGGAGACACCGTTATTGAACAGCTCCAGGGGCCTGAACATGCTCCAGTGTCAGGCTACCTACCATACAGCAGTCTTCATTCCGTAAAGCCGCGTTACACAAATTAGGACAACTAATGACTACTTGAGAGGGCTATTTTTCACGGTACGAATCTGCAATGTGACTGCAAAGCGGCTTGTACCCCCGGGAGCCCAGCCGTGTCCTCCCCCACAGGAGGCGAAGCTGAAGGCGCTGCTCAGCACAGGTGTGGGAGCGCACCCCGCAGACAAGGAGGCGAGGCAGGGGGAGGAGGGCGAGCCTTACCCTGGCCGGCCAATGGGGGTAACCTTTCATCTTGGCGAAGATCAGGTCTCCGGGTTTGAAATCTCGGCTCATGTTTTCCCACCGACGTGACGCCCTGTTGCCGCCAGGCGAGCCGGGCTCAGAGAGGGAACGGCTCTGAGCCTCC